>NC_048298.1:116236227-116517997 GCF_013100865.1 Trachemys scripta elegans
CTACCCAAGAGTAAGGCAGAGCTGTTGGGCTCCAGACTACAGCAGTGGAATCTCCTGGCAGGTGATGTTAGGGTTTCCATGTTCCGTGACCGTCAACAGGATCTTGTCCCATTCTTCTTCATGGAAGGTGATCTTGTAGCCTGCAACAACATCGATGGTGTGATAGCAGCCCTCAACATCATTCACGATCCAGATGAGTAGAGACTGTTCATTGATTCATCAAAGACGAGTCTTAAAGCTGTTTTACTGCATAATGGCAATGTTTTGCCATCAATTCCAGTTGGTCATGCAGTCCATATGAAGGAAACCTATGACAACATGAAACAACTTTTGAGGTGCATAAACTATGAGCAACATCAATGCCAGCTTTGTGGCGATTTGAAGGTTGTTGCTCTCTTGCTTGGTCTGCAGACTGGATACACAAAGTACTGCTGTTTTCTCTGCGAATGGGATAGTCATGCAAGAGATTCCCACTACATCAAGAAAGATTGGCCACTCCGACAGTCATTGGAGCCTGGGAGGAAAAGTGTTCAGCATCCACCACTTGTTGAATCAAGGAAGATATTTTTACCACCCTTACACATCAAGCTGGGTCTGATGAAGAACTTTGTCAAGGTCATTGACAAAACACGAGCAGCTTTCAAGTACCTCCGTGGAAAATTTCCAAGGTTAAGTGAAGCTAAGATAAAGGAAGGTGTCTTTGTTGGTCCTCAGATTCGTGAACTTCTTCGAGATGATGCATTTGACCATGCACTGCATGGCAAGGAAAAGACGGCATGGAAAGCCTTCCAGTTAGTGGCAATAAATTTTCTCGGAAACAACAAGGCAGACAACTACAGGTTGTTGGTGGAAAACCTCCTCAAGGCATACAAAAGCCTTGGTTGCAACATGTCACTAAAGATACATTTTTTGCACTCTCATCTAGATTTTTTTCCATCGAACTGTGGAGCAGTGAGCGACGAGCACGGCGAGTGATTTCACGAGGACATTGCAACAATGGAGAAACACTATCAGGGCAAATGGAACCCATCAATGCTTGCAGACTATTGCTGGACAGTGACAAGAGATGCTCCATTTAATGAATACAAGAGACAAGCCAAGAAGCGCCGAGTAGACACTGAATAGGACTAAACTATGTACATAATAGTTTTTTGTCTTTTGTTTCATAATAAATTTTATTTATATAACCCTTTTGCTGATTTTTAAAGTGTTACATAAACAGGACAGGTGAAATGTTATCATGTAAAGCAACCATAAACACATGAAAAGACCTAGGTTTACAATTTATGATTAAAACTCTATTATCTACACAATATACATAGACATAAAATGTAAAAACTTAAATCTCTTAGAAACAGTAGCCAATCAGTTATTTTAATTATCATATTTGAATTCAGCACACCAAAATACATAATAAATAGCACATTTTACCTCTGAAGCAGACGACTTCTCAAAAATTGTAGACCAGTGTAATCACATGCAGCATCTAAACACCACACAACATCCCTCCTTAAGATGTCCTATTTCAGCTGCACCCTTGTTTCTGCAAAAAGAAGAACAGGAGTACTTGTGGCACCTTAGAGACTAACAAATTTATTAGAGCATAAGCTTTCGTGGACTACAGCCCACTGACCCTTGTTTCTGTTACTGTGAGACCAATGCTAAACAAACCAGGAATTAAAAAGCAGATGTAATCAATCACAACACTTCACACTTCTGTAGTGCCTTGACTAGTTACATTCATCCAAGGAGTGCAAAGGGCTCTCTAAAGCAGGTGAATACCATTCACTTTTACAAACAGCAGGCCAAACTGTGCACTCATTTACAGCAGAGTAAATCAGGAGTAACTCCACTGGCGACAATGTGGCTACACTGGTGTAAGTGGCGGAAGAATCAGGTGGAAGGAATCTGAGCCAGAGAGAGATTAATTGGCCTGAACAACAGTCACACAGCAAGTCAGCAGCAGGCTAAAGGAATGGAATGTGGGTATCCTGATTTTTACTCCTCCAGTCTTTAGGTGTTAGGCAATATTGCCACTGTGTTCATAATAAGTACCGTGGGATGAATAAATGGTGTGAATGCTAACAAAATACAAGCTAGCCTGAGGCTGCTCTTTGGGGTCCAGCTAGTGCTTCCTCACCTCCTGCAAGCCTCGAACAAGCCAAAACTGGATCCTCAGCCACATGAAATGCCTAAGTAGCATAATAATAATTAACACCAAGTCAGTCTCCTGTTCTCTCTACGACCCAATATAGACTTGTCAGAGGTCTGATGATCAGACATAAATTTGTTGGGATTTACTGATCCTACTAAGTTGTCCAGTGGGTGTGAGACTCACTAATGATTACTTTGCATTTTGAGTTCTAACAAGAGTTGGCCAGAAAAAAGGACATCGTTTTTGTGAGAAATTTATCAAAAGCCATATTTTTTCTCCACTGAAAAAAAGAAAAAATTCTTCAGTAAGCTCTAGTTCCATCTAAAAACAAAATGTTTTCGCTAAGCAGAACAGCTAGAGACATTTTTCTTTAAAACGTTGGTCTACATCAGGCATCCAGCTCCTTCCCCCAATCTCATCAGTGCCAAAGGGCTGTTCCGTTATTGCTATCGGAAAATCTTAACTTTTAAAATTAGAGTTTAACCAACTAAACTTTGATCGTGTGCATGCGATTTCAATTAGCAGAGTCCAATAAATCTAAGTTTTAACTATCTCTCCCTCTTTGTTTTGCAACGTAAAAAACAAAAAATAAAACAAAACAAAAAGCACAGAACTGTTAGATTTCTTTAAAACTTTGGCCAACACTTCTTCTAGGAGGCAGAGTGGCCTAGTGGATAGCACACTAGACTAGGACTCAAGATCTGTGTTCTATTCCTTGCTTGCCACTGCTTCAGTTTCCTCATCTGCAGAGTGATGATGATACTTTATCTGCTTTGTAAAGTGCTTTGAGATCTCCTGATAATAGCACTATATAAATATTGAATATTAATATTGGGGTGTAATAATTCAGGAAACCCTAGCCCAATGGAGTTCAAATTTGGTTTGAAAAGTCTACCTCCTCCCCAGATACACTACCAATTTTAACACCAATAGTCTTTTGCTTGTGGATATTAGAGGGTGGACAAAGGCTCGCATACAGTGGAAGTTGCAACCTTAACTGTGGAACCGATATTGCCACTCTATAATATTACCTTATCCATACATACAGCCATAAATATACACTTTCTCTTACACACAGACTGCACAAGTACTTTAGGATTCTTTGTGTGGAAAGAGGCTATATAAATGCAAGTCATTATCTTTGGGTATGTCTACACTACGGGATTACTCCGAATTTACAGAATTTGATTTTTGGCAACCAATTGTATAAAGTCGAGTGCATGCGGCCACACTAAGCACATTAATTCGGCGGTGTGCGTCCATGTACCGAGGCTAGTGTCAACTTCTGGAGCACTGCACTGTGGGTAGCTATCCCATAGCTATCTCATAGTTCCCGCAGTCTCCCCCGCCCATTGGTATTCTGGGTTGAGATCCCAATGCCTGATGGGCCAGAAAACATTGTCGCTGGTGGTTCTGGGGAGAGCCTCACCCTTCCCCCGTGAAAGCAATGACAGACAACTGTTTTGCACCTTTTTTCCTGAGTGAACACTGCAGACGCCATACCACGGCAAGCATGTAGCCCACTCAGCTCAAGACAGCAGTCATGAACATTGTAAACACCTCGCGCATTATCATGCAGTTTATGCTGAACCAGGACCTGAAAAACCAGGAGAGGAGGAGGCAGCTACGGCAGCGCAGCGTCCATGAGGACATGGACACAGAATTCTCTCAAACCGCGGGCCCCGGTGCTTTGGAGATCATGCTGTTAATGGGGCAGGTTCTAGCCGTGGAACACCAATTCTGGGCCCGGAAACAAGCGCAGACTGGTGGGACCGCATAGTGTTGCAGGTCTGGGATGATTCTTTCGCATGTGTAAGGGCACTTTCATGGAACTTTTTGACTTGCTTTCCCCTGCCCTGAAGCGCCAGAATATCAAGATGAGAGCAGCCCTCTCAGTTGAGAAGTGAGTGGCAATAGCGCTGTGGAAGCTTGCAACGCCAGACAGGTCAGTCGGGAATCAATTTGGAGTGGGCAAATCTACTGTAGGGGGCTGCTGTGATGCAAGTAGCCAAAGCAATCACTGAGCTGCTGCTACCAAAGGTAGTGACTCTGGGAAATTTACAGGTCATAGTGGATGGCTTTGCTGCAATGGGATTCCCTAACTGTGGTGGGGTGATAGATGGAACCCATATCCCTATCTTGGCACCAGAGCACCAGGGCAGCCAGTACATAAACCTCAAGGAGTACTTTTCAATGCTGCTGCAAGCACTGGTGGATCACAAGAGATGTTTCACCAACATCAACGTGGGATGGCCGGGAAGGGTACATGACGCTCGCGTCTTCAGGAACACTAATCTGTTTAAACGGCTGCAGCAAGGGATTTACTTCCTAGATCAGAAAATAACCGTTGGGGATGTTGAAATGCCTACAGTTATCCTTGGGGACCCAGCCTACCCCTTAATGCCATGGCTCATGAAACCATACACAGGCAGCCTGGACAGTTGTCAGGAGCTGTTCAACTACAGGCTGAGCAAGTGCAGAATGGTGATAGAATGTGCTTTTGGACATTTAAAGGGTCGCTGGCACACTTTACTGAGTACCTCAGACCTCAGCCAAACCAATATTCCCATTGTTATTGCTGCTTGCTGTGTGCTCCACAATCTCTGTGAGAGTAAAAGGGAGACCTTTATGGTGGGGCGGGAGGTTGAGGCAAATCGCCTGGCCGCTGATTACGTGCAGCCAGACACCAGGGCGATTTGAAGAGCACACCAGGAAGCGCGGCGCATCAGAGAAGCTTTGAAAACCAGTTTCATGACTGGCCAGGCTACCGTGTGAAAGTTCTGTTTGTTTCTCATTGATGAACCCGCCCCCTTTATTGACTCAATCTCTGTAGGCAACCCACCCTCCCCCTTCGATCACAGCTTGCTTTCAAAGGAAATAAAGTCACTATCGTTTAAAAATCATGTATTCTTTATTAATTGATTATAAAAAGAGGGAGAGAACTGACAAGGTAGCCCGGGTGGGGTTTGGGAGGAGGGGAGCAGGGAAGGAAAAGGCCACTTCAAAAGTTCAAAATAATGACAGCCTTTTGCTTGGGCTATACACTGGGGTGGAATGGCAGGGTGCATGGAGCCCCCCCATGTTTTTATACGTCTGGGTGAGGAGGCTATGGAACTTGGGGAGGGGGGAGGGTGGTTATACAGGGGCTGCAGCGGCACTCTGTGATCCTGTTGCCATTCCTGAAGCTCCACCAGATGCCAGAGCATGTCCATTTGCTCACGCAGCAGCCCCAGCATTGCATCCTACCTCCTCTGATCTTCCTGCCACCACCTCTCATCTCGAGCGTCCCTCTTCTCTTCACGTTTGTCCCTCCTGTCCTCATGTTGGTCCCTCCTGTCCTCACGTTCACTGGCATCTTTCCTGTACTTCGATACCGTGTCCTTCCACTCATTCACATGAGCTCTTTCATCTCGGGTCGATTGCATGATTTCCAAGAACATTTCATCTTGCGTGCGTTTTTTTCGCCGCCTTACCTGAGATAGCCTTCGGGACGGAGGAGGGAGGCTTGAAAAATTTGCAGCTGCAGGAGGGAGGGAAAAAAGGGAGAGAAGTATTTAAAAAGATACATTTTACAGAACAATGCTTATACTCTTTCACGGTGAACACCACCATTCACATTAGATAGCACATGTGATTTTGGTACAAGGTCGCATTTTGCATCTTATATTGCGTGCCTGAGGCTTTGGTGTTAGAGATCACAGACGCAGGTCTGGGCAACAGAATTCAGCTTGCATGCAGCCATGGTAGGCCATTGTCTTTCGGCTTCTGCAACCTTCATAAAAGCAGTGCCCTCCTTTCCCATACCAAGCAAAGCCCGTTGAGTGCTGCGGTTTTCCTGTTAACGTGCAGCAGCAGAAACTAAACGAAACCCCCCCATCCCATCCAATTCTGTGGGATGATCGCTTTACCCCTCCCCCCCCACCGCGTGGTTGGTATCAGGGAAGATCCCTGCAGAAACCAAACTAACCCCCACCCATCCAATTCTGTGGGATGATCGCTTTATCCCTCCCCCCACCGCGTGGCTGGTATCAGAGAAGATCCCTGCTAGCCAAACATGAAAAGCTCAGCGCCAATGCCCCCCCCACACCGCTTGGCTAACTACAGGGAAGGATTTCTTTTCAGCCACAGGCAATCAGCCCAGTAGGAACAGCCACCTCTGTCCCCTTAATTAAATTCCCGTATTTCAACTAGATTACCATGAACGATATCACTCTCCTGAGGATAACACAGGAAGATAAAGAACGGATGTTGCTTGAATGCCAGCAAACACCGGGACCATACGCTGCCAGGCTTTGTCATGCAATGATATCAGATTACTTGCTACTAGCATGGTGTGGTCAAGTGTCCTACCATGGAGGACGGAATAAGGCTGCACTGCCCAGAAACCTTCTGCAAAGGTTTTTGGAGTACGTCCAGGAGAGCTTCATGGAGATGTCCCTGGAGGATTTCCGCTCCATCCCCAGACACGTTAACAGACTTTTCCAGTAGCTGTACTGGCCGCGAATGCATCCGAAGTCCTCAGGGCAAATTAATCATTAAAAAACGCTTGCTTTTAAACCATGTTTTATATTTACAAAGATACCATCACCAGAGTTCCCTTCCATGGCTTCATGGTCTGGGATACCACCTTGGGAAGGTTGGGAGGGTACTTCAGTCAGTCTGAGAAAAAGATCTTGGCTGTTGGGGAGAACGGAGTGGTGTGTGCTCTCTGCAAGCTTGTCCCCATCTTCCTCCTCCTCATCTTCCCCATCCGCAGAATCCTCAAGCATGGCTGAGATTACCCCCTCCTCGGAATCCACGGTCAGAGGTGGGGTAGTGGTGGCGGCCCCCCCCCTAGAATTGCATGGAGCTCAGCGTAGAAGCGGTATGTCTGTGGCTCTCCACTGGACTTTCCGTTTGCTTCTTTGGTTTTCTGGTAGGCTTGTCTGAGCTCCTTAACTTTCACGCAGCACTGCTCTGAGTCCCTATTGTGGCCTCTCTCCATCATGCCCTTGGAGATTTTTTCAAATGTTTTGGCATTTCGTCTTTTGGAACGTAGTTCTGCTAGCACAGAATCGTCTCCCCATATAGCGATCAGATCCAGTACCTCCCGTACAGTCCATGCTAGTGCTCTTTTTCGATTCTCGGACTGCATGGTTACCTGTGCTGATGAGCTCTGCGTGGTCACCTGTGCTCTCCACACTGGGCAAACAGGAAATTAAATTCAAAAGTTCCCAGGGCTTTTCCTGTCTACCTGGCCAGTGCATCCGAGTTCAGATTGCTGTCCAGAGCGGTCACAGTGGTGCACTGTGGGATAGCTCCCGTAGGTCAATACTGTCGAATTTCATCCACGCTAACCCTAATTTGAACCGGCAATGTCGATTTCAGCACTACTCCCCTCGTCGAAGAGGAGTACAGAAATCAATTTAAAGGGCCCTTTATGTCGTTGTGTGCACAGGTGCAGGGTTAATTCGATTTAACACTGCTAAATTCGACCTAAACTCATAGTGTAGACCAGGCCCCAGTATCAGGGCTGGTGCTATCATTAAGGCAAACTAGGCGGTTGCCTAGGGCGCCAAGATTTGGGGGTGCCAAAGAGCGGTGCCCCCAATTTTTTTTTACAGCGTTCCTGGGCTGGGCTGCCGGCGATGCGCTGACACGTGCTGCCGGCAGCCCAGCCCAGGACTCCCTCTCCCACGGCAGTGGCCGCTCCACTTCTCCCACCTCCGAGGCTTGCGGCGCCAATCAGCTGTTTGGCACCGCAAGCCTGGGAGGGGAGGAGAATTAGAGCGGGGATGGTGTGCACAGGGAGGAAGCAGAGCAGAGGGTGAGCTGGGGTGGGGCTGCCGCATGGCTCCCCGGGTGGGGGAGCTCCGCGGAGGGGGGCCTCAGGGCGAGGGGGGAGCTGCCGTGGGGGGGGTGCCTCAGGGCAGAGGGGGGCAGGGAGCTGCCGCAGGGCTGGGGAGGGGGCACAAGGTGGAAGTTTCGCCTAGGGCACGAAACGTCCTTGC
Source organism: Trachemys scripta elegans (assembly GCF_013100865.1). Classification (NCBI taxonomy): domain Eukaryota; kingdom Metazoa; phylum Chordata; order Testudines; family Emydidae; genus Trachemys; species Trachemys scripta. The sequence continues at coordinate 116,244,373 of NC_048298.1, forward strand.
ACTGGCCCTGCCCAGTATACAAAATTCATTACAATCAGAAATTCCCATTTTCAGAGGGTTACCAGATATTCTTTTAATTTGGATCTTCCTGCCTTGTCAGAATAAAAGCTTTTTCCCTAACTCTTATTAGGGTCCTATGCTTAATTGTATTCATTATGATCAAGTCTAGAAACTGGCTGATATATTTAAATGAGCTGAAATAAAAAGATTTGAGGCAACTGAAGTCTCTTCGATAAACTGAAGGAAAAAATCTCCAAAAGAATAAGAAAGCAATAGTGACCAAAGCAGTAAAGAAGAAAGATTTTAAAACTAATAAAGTTGCCAATTGGATCTTTCTCTTAATTATACTTCCTTTCAAAGAATTAGTGCATAAAAGGCTTAAAGAAGATAAAGTGAAATTTAAATATAACAAATTCTCTATAAATAAGATTTAAATTAGTCTTTCATTTGGACCAGGGTAATTTTGTTATATTATCATGTTCTTGTCTTGCCTCCCCTTATATCATCTCCATCAGGAGATTTAACACTGAGGAGTCTTTGAATATTGTTCAATGTTTTTAAGTACAGTCCTGGTACAGTGATGTACTGCCCTATTTGTTTTGAAATTTGAAATGAAATTAACCAATCCCCCTCCTGAAGATGCATGTTCCCTTGAGGAATGAACATTAAAAAAAAAAAGGATGATCTTTTGGTTAATACTCTGGGCTGGGATTCAGGAGATCTGGGTTCACTTCCCAGATCTGCCACAGACTGCCTGAGAAATCTTACGTCTCCATCAGGCATCCAGTTGGGCCAAGATAGTCAAAGGTATTTAGGCACCTAACTCCCATTGATTTCAATGGGCATTAGGTGCCCACATAGCTTTGAGGATCTGGGCCTTAGTGTCTCTATGCCTCAGCTCCCAATCCTTTCTTCCACCATGTCTGTCTGTCTTGCTGGTTAGATTATGAACTCATCAGGGCAGGGACCTTCTGTTACTGTGTGCTTCTAGAGTGACTAGAACAATGGGGTCCTGATTATCATTTTTTATTTCAATAAGTAGTTCCCTCTCCCAGTACTCCTTGTTTCAGCATATGGTTCCACACACAGCCCAGAATTTTGAGGGGGGAGTGGAGAACCAGTCCTTCTTGCACCTGGGCGCTCTGGTCTCGGGCCTTGCCAAGATACAGCTGTCTAGGTGTGCTTCACAAATTCTCAACTGTTTCCCACAGATCACTTTCTCTCCCTCAGAGACTGTCTTCTTTTATCTCCTTGGAACTTTTCCTCTAGTGAATCCTAGAATGGGGGTAAGGCTGGTCCTGGGGACATCCCTAACCAGTTCTAATTCATTTATCTATTGGCACATAACAAGCAACATGTCCATTTCTTAATTTATTAGAAGGTTTTATAGTGTCACTATCTATTACACAGACTATCCTGTATTCATGCCTGTGAAAATGATTTGATGCAACTTAAAACTGTGATGCCATGGAAACAGGTGATGTCAAAGAGAACTACCACTTTCGCACAAGATAAGTTTAGTAAGGAACATAAATGATTCTCTGGTGGATGGATCAATAGACTGGATGTCACGATGACCCTAGCTGGGTTTTTATTCTGACTGAGGCACTGCATACTGTGTGACCATAGATACTGTGTCAACAAAGCTGTAAAATTATTCAGTGGACAAAAAGCATAAATAAATAAATCAAAAGCCAATGCACAGCTCAGTTTTTCTGGGTGAACTAACCATTGGTGTACACACACTATGCTGATATGGAGAAAGTAGAAAAGAAGCAAAGAAAGAACAAAACGAGATCAGTGAGAATATTGGTAAGCCAAAAAATACACTAAGTCATACTAAAAGAAGCAATTCCAGCCAGAACAAAGGAAAGTCAAGATGCCCCAATGATGGTAGCAGAAGGGAGTATTCAAAAAGAAAAAGAAAAAGAAAGTGATCTAATGGTCTTTTCTTCCCAAAGTGCTTTAAAAGCTATACAGATATTACCTCATCCTCTGATAGGGTGCAATGTTGCAATTATTTAAGAGTGCACAGCAACGCTATAGAACAAATTTTAGTAGAGTAAGTGAAGAATGGCTTAGCCAATATAGACTGTATGGGGAATTTAGGGAGGCTGACTTGGTTCTTTACAACAGACTTAACACCTCTGGTTCTTCCAAAAAGTATCATGTGTGACCAACCATGGTTTATATCTCATCTGAAAAACAATACCTGCACCTATACAGTCCCTCTAACCCTTTGCTGGTTATTTCACAGTGACTAATGGAATCTCTACACAGGGATAAAAAATCTGCGGCTGGTCCAGCTCAGCTGATTTGGGCTCTTGGAACTCAGGCTCTGGGGCTGAAAAATCACTGTGTCGACGTCCGGGCTTAGGCTGGAACCTAAGCTGTCAGCTCCAGCCTGAACCCAAACATCTACACAGTGATTTTTCAGCCCCTGAGGCTGAGTTCCAAGAGCCCGAGTCAGCTGATCTGGGCTAGCTGTGGGGTTTTTATCCCTGTGTAGACATATCCTAAGAGAGGATATTTGTTGAGTCATCAGATCATTTTCTGCTACTCTCTGTTTCTTATCTACATTAGCCACACCATGCCTGGCTGGTTAGATGAAATAAGATTGCAGCCGAAGATGGAATGTTTGGAATGTTCTTCTGGAAGAGAATGGGATGACACTGCAACAGTGGCAAGGAGGAGCAGACAAGTGGCTGTCGTCGGGATGAAAACATAAAATGCAAGGGAAAACAATGAACAGCGGAAAAGTCAAAGTTAGGCCTGAAGCAGGAGAGAGGCTACAAAGGTAGCTTCAAAGTGCTTCCTGAACAAAAAAGAAAAAAATGGAAGCATTCAGCATAAATATTAATGAACCAGAAACAATATTGAAAAACAACCCATTATCATTACCCAGATCAAAAGAACATACAAGATTAACACCTCAGATATCTCTAGGACAGGATCAGAATGAGCTTAGCAACAAGATTGCTCTCCCCGCCCCCGCTCTCCCTTTGCTTTTGTGATTAGGACCGGGAAAAGAGAGAAGTTAAAGGAAATTAACTCTGAGAAAACTATAATTGTGGTTCTAAAAAAATCCAGCAATTGTACCAAAGGTGGTAGGGGAAGATAGCAAAGAACAAGAACAAAAAAAATCACATGTTGTGCAAAGAGAGGACTATATTTACTGCCCTGCTTTCCTATAGGGGCATACTGAAGTGCTCGCGGAAAGGTGGGACATTATTTGCATATTCTTATTGAATTGCCAGGAGGCTTCCTGATGATTGTCCATCTTTCTCCTGCTATACAACCCTCTTTTCCTGGAAGCCTCTGAGGCTTCGTGTCCTTTGAAAGAAAGAAAGAAAGAAAGAAAGAAAGAAGCTCTTTTACTGTCAATACAATATCAGTTTAAAATTGGGTATTGTATCCTGTCTTTGCATGAGGGTGGCTTGTTGACCAGACAAATCTTTCCCATCTTTAACTACAATGATTGACAAAATAGCAATCCAACCAAATTATATTTTTCTTTTAATAAATTTCCAGAATATAAACTGCTATTTAGGAACTCCTGCATGGCATATGAAACCATTTCTGCATGAAGAGGATATTTATAGTAATAAAGTGGCCCCAGAAGTGGTTACAGTCCAAAAAGTGAAAGGATGTTTTTATTTTCTAACTGTCAGCACTAGAGATTCACCCTGGGATTTGAACATCAAGGCTGGGTTTCCTTTCATCATCATCAGTAAAATATATATATATTATACAGCTGGAATTTGACAATTAATTTTGATGATGATGTAAGGGTCAAAATAGGATAATAACACTTTTGGCTCTGCAGGGATTACTGGAGTAAAACCTTTTGTCAGGAAAGTGAATGGGTGAAAATCTGGCCCTGTTGAAGTCAATGGGAGATTTGATTCCAAAAAAGCCAGGATTTCACCCAATATATCCATAGGACTTGCTTTGGAGCAGCTATTCTAATTTGGACAGACACTTTCCGGACTCTAACCACATGTTTAAAAAGAAAAAGTATATTCATGAAAAGTACAGTAATTTATATGCGTTTATACAGTATTTAATGGGGCCCTGATCTGCTTGGCCTCTAAGCACTACAACAAAACAAATGTTAAGTAATAATAAAGCCAAAGTCAGATTTGTTGTAGTTTTGCAACTCAAGGAAGTTGTGCCCACTTATACCAAGTCTGAATTTGGCCCTACATGCTGTTTTAGTCAGCCAAATAATATGTTGTTACGAATAATGCTTAACATACCTATTTAGCAAACCCAAATACATATTACTAAAAGCCTACATGTGTGTTTTGAAATCACTCTGGTCTTTTATTTAAACATTAGTGATAGGCACATGGAAAGTTTAGCTCAGTTTGGTTAAGCATCAGAAGTTTTGGGGCCAAATTCTGTGTTGACGTACACTGACTGAAACTCCAAATGGCAATGGGATTGTGCAAATAGTAAGCCAGGAAAGAATTTGTCCTGTATTGTACTGTATTGTCCTTTATCCATATTCATAAAGCTTCTTGGATGAGAAACTGGGCTGGAATTCATGCAAGAACATGCTGACTCTTGAGGTTTCCAATATTTCCTGTTTATGGCTTAATCTGAAATACCATGATCATTTTTCTTGTGATATTTTTGTATTTCAGTTTCCAATTCAGGAAGTGGGGGTTGGGAGGGGGAGCAGGAGAGGCATACGAAATGGGGTGGGGGAGGGTAATTAACAATTGAACTTTCAAGGGTTTGCCCTTCACAAATTACAATTCATTCAATTGTGAATAATTCCAAGCAAAAATATAATAACTGGATGATATCAAATGATTAAGGAATAACTAGGCAGATGAGTCATTATATATCAGTGTTTCACAAAGTGTGGGGCATACCCCCTAGGGGGCTTGAAAAACTAGCCAAGAATCATTATGGAGGAAGAACACATTAAGCCAGGTATGTCTTTAACAACATATTGGGGGAGGGGGGGTTGCAGGGGAAGCATGACTGTTTTAAATTTTCCTGAAGGGCAGCTCAATTTTCAAAAGTATGGGAGATATCCTCATACATCACGATCCAGTGCAGAAGAATGCTGCTACCTGCCCATGACAAAGATCTGTAGTAATTAATCTACATATCATCAGTTATCCCTGTCATGCATGACACTGCAAGACCTATAAGCACTTCCTAATTTGTTATGCTATTAGAGGGTAAGATACTAGCTTTCTGTGAGGTAGCTGTGTAGGAAGAGGGGAGCAGACCAATGCTGGGCATGCCTTTAGGTCCAGAGCCACCCTGCCAGGATGCTCTGGGAGGCCTATAGGAGTGTGAGGAATGCATTGCCATTCTTCTGAAAAGGTACAATGGATGCTTCCAGTTAGTGCCTGCTGCACAGATACTAACTGGCTGAATGCCTGACCATGACTCCATGGTCAGGGTCCCGTCCTAACCTTCTCCAGAATATTAAGTAAAGACCCTGCTCATGTGGGAAGAAGAAATCTCTCTACACCATTTTCTTTCTATACTACTTGTGCATGCGCATAGCATAGGGGCAGAATCTGGACCCTAGTCCCCTATGGATAGGTAAGTCCTGGTTTCTGATTAGGGATGAACTACAGAACAGTCCCTGAAGTAACTTCTTGTTATTACTAGAACAGAACTTGATCCCTTTGTGGAGGCTCTGAAATGCTGAGTGTTACATTGGTATTACTTTTTGTGCACCTCTGCTCTTCCTAGTTTTGACCTGAACTGATTGTAATCTGCTCCACTAGATTTAACAAGGAGGCCTGTTCTTGTAAAAGCTCCAGGCAAACTTTGCAAATTCCAGAGGTTCAATAAATTCCCAAGAGCTTGGGATAGCGCTGCAAACATCTGGGTGCTCTCATCTGAGCCAACTTGAAGCTAAACTCTGAACTACTTGAGATTCAACCTTCTCTAGCTTGACATTTGGTTTTGCTGGTGGTTTTGGTTTTGGAAGAATTCTTTTATTCAAAAGTTAGGAATGAACACTTGAGAAGTTTGAGGTTTACATTCTGAAAGTAGGACATGGAGATGTATATTACATCAGAGGCAACATAATATATACCAAAAGAGGAACAATGTAAAAAAGGAGAAAACAATTAATTGGAAAATTGAATATAATGAAAATAATAGCACGGGGGTAGGAAGGGCAGGAGAAGAATAACGATACTAAGTAATTTGATACATAGATTGCAGGGGTGAAGACCTGGCCCCACTGACATCAAAAGGAGTTTTGCTTTGACTCCAGTGGGATCAGGATTTCACTCTAGATGTATATTTAACACATAAATTAAGGGGCAAAGTTCACAATTGTCTCCTAGGGCCAGATTTTCAAAAGAGCTCAGACCCCAGAATCAGGGCTCCCTTTTAAGCCCCATAACAAGTAGTCAGATTTTCAACAGAGCTGAGTCTCTCCCAGAACAGTATCAGAGGGGTAGCCGTGTTAATCTGGATCTGTAAAAAGCAACAGAGAGTCCTGTGGCACCTTATAGACTAACAGATGTATTGGAGCATAAGCTTTCGTGGGTGAATACCCACTTCGTCAGACACATGCGTATTCACCCACGAAAGCTTATGCTCCAATACATCTGTTAGTCTATAAGGTGCCACAGGACTCTTTGTTGCTTCTCACAGAACAATCAGCCATAAGTGTCACAATGGAAGCTGCTTGGTGCTAAGGACTTTTGCAAGTCTGCTCCTTATTTAGGCGCCTAAATGGGAGCTGGAAAATACAGCACCAATTGGGGGTGCTTAGCATATGAAAATCTGATCCTGAGGTCTTCTGAAAATATGGCCCATCTTGCCTTAGAACCATTGGCCTCATGGTTTCTTGGAAAATGAACCATGTCCTCCATAGGCTATGTGACAAAAAGTAATATTTGCATTTGATTTCAGAGCTTATTTATTTATTTCCCTCCCTTACATTTATAAATACATGCACATGACCCACTCTTGATCTTATCCCTTACCAGCAGAAGGGACACCCTCCTGCTCTTATTGTTATCTATGTAAGCATGGCAGATGCAATTTCATAAGCTTCCAAATCATCTATGGTTTAGGAAACACATGGGGCTAAGTTCTGCCCTTAGGTACATGTGCTCATGTCCTATTTACTTCAATGGGAGTTCCACATGCACATCAAAGGGCTGAATTGTTCTAGAGCACAGTTCCCAAAATGTGGTCTACAGACCACCGGGAGTCTGCAGACAGCTGTCTGGCCACGTGGTATTGGTGCTCTTCCTTCTCTCTAGCTATTAAGTCCCATTAAAAGACTACTAAAAATACATGAAATATTTTCCTAAATGTTACTTTTCCATTTAAGTAATTGTGGCAGAGTAGGACACCTGGGTTCTATTCCTGACTCTGCCACAGATCTGCTATGTGGTCTCGGACAAGTCATTTTAACTGCTCTGTGCCTTGTTTCCTCTTCTATCTTTTGGCTATATTGGGAAAGACTCCTAGTGACTTCAGTGGGCACTGAATCAGGCCCTTAGTTAAGGACTGTCTTTTACTATGTGTTTGCACATTGCTTTGGCAACTGGTTGGAACCCCTAGGTACTACTGTAATACAAATAAATAATATTGTATCTTATATGCAAATTAGTGATTGGTTTTTCACACACTCACCAATGGGAGTGGAGATTATATTAACATGGTCCACACTATGAAAATTCCTGGTCTAGAATATGTTTCAGATGATTTATGCAGCAAAGGACATTGGCATTAATTGTTAGGTTTGTTGCATACGTTCTTCAGTCTATCAGCATCAAGGCTTGGTGGTCACAAAATGAGGTGTAGCACTTCTTAATTGGCAAAACATTCCTTGCTCCCCATTTTCTTCAAAAGATCAAAGATTGTGTATTTTTAGTTCAGGCATTTTTTAAGCTTCCCTGTATTCTGCACAAAAAAGGCCAACATCCAAATCAGGGCAAATAGTGTCACATGTTCTCACATCAGTGTCAGAAATGTTTCCTTTCAATTCTTGCAAGCATTTTAAAATTTGTCGTTTAGTTTCAACTCCAATAAGCTAACAGACTCCAATTCTTCCAAGTGATCTGCTTCTATGACTCTCTTGACTGATGTGCGTGTTATACTTCTTGGATCCCCTCCCTTTAAGTGTCCAATACTAACCATAAAAGTTGACTTGGTTACTGTTGTTCACTATAACTGGTATTTCACCTCAAAATTATCCTATCATCCATCAACTAGTATTTTCTGTTTCATCAGATTAATTTTTTGATATCTTTGTATGCCTTGTCTTCTCCCTTCACAACTCAGGGCCACACTAATCAATTTTCTGAAACTACAATCAGTGGTATAGAACAGTGGTGTTCAAACTGCGGGTCGCAACCCAGTACTTGGTAATGGAATGTAAGGCACTTGGCACGGCGGCTCTGGTCAGCACCACCGCCAGGCCATTAAAAGTCCTGTCGGCGGTGCTGCCCGGCTAAGGCAGGCTAGTCCCTACCTGTTCTGACACCGTGCTGCGTCCTGGAAGCAGAGGTCTGGCTCCTAGGCGGGGTGGGGGAATGGGGCCCCGTGCACTGCTCCCGTCCTGAGCACCGGCACCGCACTCCCATTGGCTGGTTCCCAGCCAATGGGAGCTGGGGAGGGTGGTGCCTGCAGATGAGAGCTGCACGGAGCTGCTTGCGCACCTCCGCCTAGGAGCCAGACCTGCTGCTGGCCACTTTCGGGGTGCAGCGTTGTCTACAGTGCCAGGACAGGCAGGAAGCCTGCCTTAGCACCCGTGCTGTGCTACTGACCAGGAGCCGTCTGAGGTAAGACCATGCCGCAACCCCGCACCCGAATCCCCTGCCCCAGCGCTAAGCCCCCCCCAACCCGGAGCCCCCTCCTGGACCCCCAACCCCCCCTCCCCGGTCCCCTCCCAGAACCTGCACCTCCAGCCCAGAGCCTGCACCCCAACCCCCTGCTCCAGCCCTGAGTCTCCCTAAACCCAGCACTAAGCCCCCCCTAAACCCAGAGCCCCTTCCTGCACCCCAAACTCCTCATCCCCAGCCCCTCCCCAGAGCCTGCACTCCCAGCTCAGAGCCCTGACCCCCTCCTGCACTCCAACCCCCGCCTCAGCCCAGAGCCCCCTCCCACAACCTGAACCCCTCATTCCCAGCCCCAACCCATATCCCTCACTCCAGCACCCTCACCCCCGCACCCCAATCCTCTGCCCCAGTCCTGAGCCCCTCCCATGCCCCAAACCCCTAATCCCCAGCTCCGTTGGGTCGTGGGCATCAACAATTTTCTTCAACTAGGTTGCCAGAAAAAAAGTTTGAAAACCACTGGTCTAAAACACTCTAAATCATGCTGGCCGAGAGGTCAAGGATTGAATGAACACAGAGACTGAAATATCTTCTTACCTTTAGAGTTGATCCTTTAGATGAAATCAAAGCATATTGGTAGAATAGCATGAGGAAGCCTGCATTCCAGCTACTGGTGCCTGTTCTGTGGATAGAGGGTTTTAGTCTCCAGCACAGAAGTTAGAATTATTTATTTGTGTTGATATTCTCAGTCCTACATCAGCGACAGACATTGACACAGTCCTTGCTTCAAGGAGCTTACCATCTAAATCAGGGATCAGCAACCTTTGGCACGCGGTAAGCACCTTGGCGGGCCGGGCCGGTTTGTTTACCTGCCGTGTCCACAGGTTTGGCCGATCGCGGCTCCCATTGGCGCCACCTGGGCTAACGGTCATCACCCAACTACAAAGAAATTACTGACCTTCAGACACCCACATAATATATACACACATATAATATAGCTGTTCTAGCTGGGGCAGAGTTAAATATTTAAATAACACCAAACTAAAATAAAAATATCATTTGTATTTTATAGCTATATTTTTAAACAACTGAAAAATGGACAGCGGATGCTGAAATGCTTCATTAATATCTATGCTATTTCCACTACATGCTCAAAGATTTGGGTCTGATTTTAAAGTTCCTCCACTCAAGGAGATGTAGATTTTCTTGGCAACAGCTGCTGTGTAAAATATTCTGAGATAGAATTTTTTATCATAATTAATAATAGATGAAAATTTCTGTGGTTTTGATGTTCTAAACTCTATGCTGTTTGATTTACGATGTCTTTATAGTTGTTTTTCTGGTAATTCTATGCCTCTTTCTGTTGGTATAAGGCTGGTTGTCTCTTTTATTTCCCTAGTGGAGTTGATACAGTACTCTTTTCTCCCCTCTCTTGCTCTCTGTTTCTGTAAATATATTTCATAAAGTTCCCCTTTCCTCCTTAATGAGACTGATCCCTATGTTCTGTAAGTTTGTTACAGTGGATTTTTTTTTAAAACTCTGCTTAGTGATAGTAATAATTATCCTGGGAGCTACTCTTGTAGCTAGGAGAATGTTCAGTGTCCACTCTGGCAGCTGTCTCTGTTCTCTGTAATGAATGTTTTAAACTGGATGGTGGCTGAAAATGTACATTATACTATGAAAAAAAACAGGTTGGTGTCACTTACAAAAAAGTTATTGGCTCATACTTGATAATTGGTAGCTTAAAAGCAAGTTCAGTATAGGTGTTTGTAGGGTATTATTACTGCATCAGCACTTCCAGCTCCTGTGATAACAGAGAAGCATGTGGTATAGGGGGATCACTATCAACTTCTATAGTTAAGGTTGCCAAAGTGTTTTCAGAATAACCCCCTTGTTTTCTATCTTTCATAACTTTTGCGAAGTTTCACCTACCCAGTTCAAATTTTCCAGGCTTCATCTCTTCCTGAAAGTGAATTTTCTTGGAAAATTTAAGTAAATAAATCCCAGCCATTTTGGAGTATGTGGAAAGTAAAACAAACATACCAAAAAACAATAAAAACAAAAATATTGCAACTTGTCTCCCTTTTTACCTGCTCTACATCTGGAAGTAGAAAGCTGGCAGGGCATTGTCCTCATTGAGGGAAAGCACACTTGAGTGCTTCAGTGAAAACTGCTTGAAATTTGACTGAGTTAGGAAGCACTAATTGTTGCAATTTGCATAGGACAGGCAATGGTACCAAAGATAGTCATACAACAAACTGCCCATCTTAGGAAGGTAGGCTGTGCTGTGTCTGTGTGCACAACTTCTTTCTCTTAGTAGTGATCGTGCACATCTCTAGAGGTGATCACACCAAATAAGCGGGGTTCATAACAGCTTTGCTCCGTTTAACACAATTAGGGGAAGGCGCTCTCTCTGCTAGGTTGTTTCTAACTCTTTCAGCCTTTGGGGAGGCAGGAATTAACCTGGGCATCACTTAGGGTGACCAGATGAGGGGAAGAAAATATCGGGACACATGAGGGGGGGTGCTGCCGGCGGATATCGGGACAAAATATCGGAACAGACACCGAAATATCGGGACATCTGGTCAACCTAGCATCACTCCAATGCACAGATCCATCCCATCCCTTCATTATCATGTACAGAACCCCAGTGCAATTGCAAAGATCAGTATAAGGGAATAGGGCATGAATGCCAGATGCCTACGAGGAACTCCACCTCCAGCAGTCACCATCTTGACTGCCCCTCCAGCCTCAGCAACTTAGCCCCAGATTAAGCCCCTCCTTCCAGTTGGGCAGTGGCCCATTGTTACATGTGGGACATGCTCATAAGGACCTGTCCCATGCACCAAGTTCATGCTGTCAGCCTGCTGTGTCTCTGCGGCACAACAGCACATGCCCTCTCCTTCAGCCCTTCTCCAATGGCAATCCCATCCTCCTCCAATCACAGGAGAACTGAAAGAGGGACCGGATTTCCTGCCAACTCTCTAGCGGACCAAGGTTCTGTGTCTGTGGTGGTGGAGGTGGGGAAGTGTGAAAAGTCCCCCTTCTCCACTCTGCCCATCCTCCCAGCCAGTCAGGGCTCTGGGGTCAGGGCAAGCCTTCACAGCACAGCTGCAGATCTGTGGACTGGGGACATTATGCAATCTTTAAAGGTATAGTAAAGTGCCCATTCAGGCCTGATTCTGGCACCCTTCCTCACAGTGGGTGAGGAAGAGGGTCAGCAAAGGCTATCCACCTTTTAAGTTCCACTTACGCCCTGTTTTGAGGACTTATGTGGTGCCTCAGACTCTCTGCACAGGAGCGTTTCACCCCCAGAGCACACACCATGAGTGCAGATCACAAGGTTCAATGACACAGGTTTGTACTCACAGTTAGGCTGTGCATATTTCACATAGCTGTAGTAAATGGCCTGCTGAGAGAGACAGAGCCAGAGGGAATACCTCAAGGCTTCAGCATTCTCCCCTCCGTGCAGCACTGCCTCCTTTGAGGCCCTGTGCGCCTCCCCTTCGCCCTCCTCCAGGAGTAGGAATGAGGAAGTATCTGCACTTCCTTCTGCACAGGGAGTGGAGTTCTGCTCAAACCTTATATGGGCCCCATCCCATATCAGAGCTAGGGAGACAATGGCCCTCAATAACGGAGAGCCCTTGTCTCACTGTGTGTGAACTTCATATGTGATAGTGCCTTTAAGTGCTGTCCAACCAAATAGTTCCAGATTATGGAATTCTATGTATTTTCCATTTAAAAGTAAAAAATAAACTCTAAGCAATTCCAATTACAAAACCCTATCACTTGCAATTCCTCTCAGTGGTTCTCAGTCAGAAGTCCAGGGCCGCGAGCAGATTTCAGGGGGTCCGCCAAGTGGGGCCAGCATTAGACTCGCTAGGGCCCATTGCAGAAAGCCAAAGCCCCACCACCTGCGGCTGAAGCCGAAGCCTGAGCAACTTAGCGTCACAGGGCCCCCTGTGGCGTGGAGCCCCAGGCAATTGCCCTGCTTGCTACTCCCCAATGCAGGTCCTGGTTTTTATATGCAGAAAAACAGTTGTTGTGGCACAGACGGGCCGTGGAATTTTTATAGCATGTTGGGGGGGGGGGGGGGGGGCTCTGAAAGAAAAAGGTTGAGAACCCCTGCCCTAGCTTATAGCCAGTACAGTACCATCACAGAAGCCACTGATGCAAGTAAAACATCACAGTTAGTAAGAATTTCTTCCTTCTTTTACACTGGATGCTTTTCCTCTTTTCGGGACTTTGCACTTTTTAAATAGCTGCTTCTGTCCTTGTTCTATTATCACTGCAGTATGACTTTGCGTAAGACTGCAATCAGATTGTCATTTTACACCTCTGTGATTGGATGAATGACTTCAGGGTTTAGATGTTCGGTTATCAATTTATACCTATAAAGATGTGTGAGTTTTGTCACTTAGATTGTTCTGCTTCTGTGTTTTTCAGCAAAATCTTGATATTTGCTTATACTGCAACATGCCATATGGGCATAATCATGGCAGTGGGGGGTTTTCTAATGTCTGTGTTTTTATTTTTAACACTGCACTTTCCATAAAATACTTTAGCAAAAGGAATGGAGAATTGTAGCTTAAATATTAAAATGATTTACCATGATCATTTTTTTTGGAGTTATAACTTAATCAACAGCCTCTAGTGCACAGACACTAATTTCTTCCTTGATAACCCCAGGATTCTGGCATTCTTTAGTAAATTGGACCTTGTAAAAACTATGCTTGGGTGGTCCAGGATTATCTCTATAGAACCAGGCTGTTCCCAGTCAATAATTTTTTTAAAACAATTAAGAGAATGCTTACTGAGAAATATGCCTCTTGCAAACTGATGCATTTTTGAAAGCTTGCTGGGAAATAATAATTAGACTTACTGTAAACGGTGACATTTTCATTCTCAGACTATGATTATAATTGTCTTGGAAGCCTGAAACCTTTGAGTAAAACTCAATATTATTTTATTATGTTGTATTTATATACGCACTTTCACCCCCAAAGGGTCTCCTAATGCTGCCCAGAGTTCTGGCTAGAGCCATGAAATTAAGACTATTTTGTGGTCCTCCTGACTATGGTCTTCACAACTAGGTCCACACACATATATCAACGTCCAATTAATACTTCACGACAATGGCTGTGGTGAATGGAGAAAAGTGGACACGAAACTAGAGACTAGAAACATCAACAAATGTGTTTGGTTATGAAGCACTGCTGACTATGGGACAACATAGACTACTGAACAACACAGCCCCAAGTCGACTGCATTGCAAGAACTCAGACGACAACACTGGCATTAACAGTAAATGAGGCTGAACTTGAGTATCTGACTGCACCCTTCATAGGTAGGACCACACAAAAACCCATTTAACAGAGGCAATTAAGTATGCCAGACAAAGATTTGGCCTCACCCTTCCACATTGGGAAAATGCACCCATGCATTTGTGTGAGTGTGGTGAGAGAAACTTCATTTTACATCTGAACACAATAGTCTAATATTCCTAGCAATGATGTGTTCAGCAAAGCCCGACTAAAGTATCCTGCAAAAGAAGAGTTTTAAAATGAATTAAGCATTCCCTAAACTGGCCGACCTAGCTCATTAACGCCACAAACTTTTCCCACTCTTTCAAAAGCACAGCAACATGATCATGTCTTCCCCTTCTTCATACAGTTATGTCCAAACAATCAGGGAATAGAAACAACAACTTGTGACTCAAGTGACCTATCATACAGCAATTAGAATGAATACGACATGCAGCATACTCTTTGTGAGAAATCCAGAGGATGAAACTTATTCTCATGCAACATTAATGGAATAATATTGAACAATGAACACAAAATACCCAGTTTATGAGACCAGATGAGATCATAGACTGAGATAACATGTCTTAGAAGGCCATAGGCATCACCTAGTTATAGACACCCTGGTTGATCAGAATTATTAGGAATGTAGGCCAACATCATTAAGGAGAATTTTCTAGATTCATAGCACAGTAGTGTCCTTCCAATAGCAAAGGTTTTTAAAATATTCCTCCATAAAAGATAATTACTAATAAACAAAAATGCACTGATGTTTTATTTGCCCTATTCTCATGTTACTCTGAGTAGAATGCCTTTTTACAAGAAATATATATTTCTTATATATTTTATTGCTTTTCCTTGAAAATTTTTCTATGATTCACTGGGCTGATTAACAGTTGTAAATGACAAAACAGTCCCCATGGATGTTAAAGTTGGAAAAGACCTATTAGGCCATCTATTCTGTCTCCTAGAAGTACTTCTCAGCAAGTTACATAGGTGGTTTACTTGGCGTTTGCGCTGATATGAATGGATCATCCTATGGCATTATCCTTGGAAGCCAGGAGCACACATAATACTTCTAGGGGTGCCAGGTGAGAGCACCCTTATCTGTGACTCTGTTACTACATATGGCACATGCTTCTCGCAGCACATGGGGAATGTGGGGGACAAGACATGCCTTCCCTTCTCTCTGCAAATTATAGCTATCTCCCAAGAGTGCACTGCGAAGAGTCTATGAGCTTGGCTACACTTGCAGATGTAGAGCGCTGGGAGTTAAACCAGCCTTCGGAGACTACAGCAGGGAAAATGCTGCCGTGCGTTTACACTGTCAGCTGCAAGCACACTGGCGTGGCCACATTAGCAGCTCTTGCAACGCCACAAAGAGCAGTGCATTGTGGTAGCTAGCCCAGTGTGCAAGTGGCTGTAGCGTGCTTTTCAAATGCAGGAGGGAAGATGGAGTGTGACAGGGAATGTGTTGTGTGTATGTGGGGGGAGAGATTGTGTGTTCTGGGGGGCAGAGAGTGTGTCAGCATGCTGTCTTGTAAGTTCAGAGAGCAGCAGACCCCCCTCCTCCCGCCTCTCTTTCTCACACACACTCACAACAGCAACATTCCACACTAATAGTTTGCTTTGTCCCGGAGCAGATAAGCATGCCGGTTGTCAGAAACAGAGCTTTCAAAGGGGATATCTACATGCCTTCAGCCAAGTTCAAAACAATGACAAGAGTGGCCACTTGACTTCAGGGGATTATGGGATGTTTCCGGAGGCCAATCACAGCGCATTAATGCAACACGTCATCCACACTGACACGTGAGAGTTTCAGCCAGGGCACAGAAAGCTTTATGCTTCTCGTGGAGGTGACTTACCAGGAGCGCTCCAGCTGCAGAGTTCAGGTGCTCTACGTGCCTTACCAGTGTGGACACCTCAGGAGTTAGGGCACCCTGGGCTGATTTAATGTGCTCTAACTTGCAAGTGTAGCCAAGCCTTGGTCTTTCCCAAGTATAAAAACAAGCTATCATTGGAAATGAGGTATTTAATCTCAATGGGACACTCCTGGTTAAATATTTTTATAAATATGAAGATAACTTTGTTGGCAGCTATGCTGCACAACAAAGCTATGCAATCCCAATGAAGTATGTAAAGCCATTCACTCCCATTCCTTCAAAACACCAGTGAATAGAAGAACATAGCAGGGAGGAGTACATCCAATCAATCAGTTCAATCAGTTTGTGTCGCTTCTATGCTACCCTTCATGAAGAATGATCACAAGGAACTTCACTTAAACTAACCTCAAACACTTACCAAACTACAACAGAGGGGAGGCAGAATAAAACAAATTAGTCTTCAAAACTAAAGCTTAAAAACGCCAAGGGCCCTATTAACTATAAAAAGCTTACAGCATCTCTGTGTGTGTGCACACGCTTGCAAACATGAGAGGGAAAATATATATGTACATGAAAAAACCCAGAAATTAGCAATCCATGCTGCCTCAGAGAGATTGTGCACTTCACTCTTAATTCACAAAGAAAATGTGACTTGCAAGGACCCCCATATGAGGATTTGAGCCCCCCTAAGGCCAAAATTCAGATTAACATAGATAGCAGGGATGGCCGGGGAAAACAAAAACCCATCTGAACCATAAAATCATCACACAGTGCACAATCCCGTATCTTAGTTCAGGACCTTACACATAACAATAGAAAGGCACAGCATTCCATATGCTTATAAATACTGTAAAGATGTGAAATACAAATTAGCTGAAATTGGCAGGAATCAGATATCTATTGCAATATATCGAATTAAAAGCCTGCAACTACTGGCAATTTTATATGTCATACTGTGTTAACATTTTGTTAATGTGTTCACTTACACAGAAGGGGAAAGTAATTATAAGACTTTCCTGTATGTATGTATGTATTGTTCTAGCTTAATAGGGGGGTTGGGGAAAAAAAAAAAGAAACAGGGAAGCAACACCACAACAATAGATAAATAGCCTCCTAGCAAACACTGAGGAGGCAATTACAAGACAGTGGCCTACTCCCAGGCTCAAGTGACTGTTCTGCCGGTGCTGGGATAGATCAATGGGCTATACACTGTTAAAAAGAAAAACTTCTAGGAGAAGAGGTGCGGGGGGAGTCAGTTGTCAGGTGTGATCAGTGGACAAGTTGACACACAGAAAGGCTCTGCAGAGGAGTCTGAAAGAGTTGGGTCTTTCCCCAGATCCAAGGAATGGTAAGCCATGAGGAAAAGCAGGCATGCGTGTAGATTGGTTTATTGTTTTTAAGATCTGTTTTCTCTGAAATGCTTTTGTTCTAAATAAATAATATTTGCTGTAAGAAGG
Organism: Trachemys scripta elegans; assembly: GCF_013100865.1. Taxonomy (NCBI): domain Eukaryota; kingdom Metazoa; phylum Chordata; order Testudines; family Emydidae; genus Trachemys; species Trachemys scripta. Next base: position 116,261,796 of record NC_048298.1, read on the forward strand.
ATGTTGGGTTGAGGGAGCAGAATTGCAGGTGCTGAAGATAAGTCAGACCTGCTGAGGTAAATTGTGGTTGCTCATAGGGAACTGCAGAAAGAACCCAGCCTGAGAACGGGAGAATCATGTGATTCCAACCCAAGAGAGGTGACGGCTGTGTGGCTGTGGTGTGTCTGATGAAGCGACACAGGACAGAAGCGACTTTGTCTGTACAAAGTGCAAGCTGGTCTCCATATTGGAAGAGAAGGTTTGAGGTCTGGAGAAACAAGTATCGACCCTGCGTTGCATACGAGAAAATGAAGATTTCCTGGATAGATGTTAGGATATGCTTCTGCAGGCACAACGTTCTGAAGAATCGGAGCAGGATGCGCAGAGGGGACTGAGGGACGGTGAAGAAAATTGGCAGCATGTGACCTCCAGAAGAAGAAAGAGGAGCGTCCATGTACCAGCAATGGAGATACAGGTGAGCAACCATTTTCATGTTCTCTTCACAAGTACTAACGCAGAGAGTGGAGTAGATGATACATCTGAGGGAAGGGAGCAGAAGGAGACTCCACCGATTGGAAGGCATGAGATGCACTGTCCTAGGGATGGGGGTTCTACGACCACCGCTCCCAAGACAAGGAGGAGGGTGGTGGTGGTTGGGGACTCCCTCCTCAGGGGGACTGAGTCATCTATCTGCCGCCCCGACCAAGAAAACCGAGAGGTCTGCTGCTTGCCAGGAGCTAGGATTCACGATGTGACGGAGAGACTGCCGAGACTCATCAAGCCCTCGGATCGCTACCCCTTCCTGCTTCTCCACGTGGACACCAATGATACTGCCAAGAATGACCATGAGTGGATCACTGCAGACTACGTGGCTCTGGGAAGAAGGATAAAGGAGTTTGAGGCGCAAGTGGTGTTCTCGTCCATCATCCCTGTGCAGGGGAAAGGCCTGGGTAAAGACCGTCGAATTGTGGAAGTCAACGAATGGCTACGTAGGTGGTGTCGGAGAGAAGGCTTTGGATTCTTTGACCATGGGATGGTGTTCCAAGAAGGAGGACTGCTAGGCAGAGACGAGCTCCACCTAACGAAGAGAGGGAAGAACATCTTCGCAAGCAGGCTGGCTAACCTAGTGAGGAGGGCTTTAAACTAGGTTCACCGGGGGAAGGAGACCAAATCCCTGAGGTAAGTGGGGAAATGGGATACCGGGAGGAAGCATGAGCAGAAGAGCGCAAGAGGGGAGGACTCCTGTCTCAGACTGAGAAAGCGGGACAATCAACGAGTTATCTTAAGTGCCTATACACAAATGCAAGAAGCCTGGGAAACAAGCAGGGAGAACTGGAAGTCCTGGCACAGTCAAGGAACTATGATGTCTTTGGAATAACAGAGACTTGGTGGGATAACTCACATAACTGGAGTACTGTCATGGATGGATATAAACTGTTCAGGAAGGACAGGCAGGGCAGAAAAGGTGGGGGAGTTGCATTGTATGTAAGAGAGGAGTATGACTGCTCAGAGCTCCAGTATGAAACTGCAGAAAAACCTGAGAGTCTCTCGATTAAGTTTAGAAGTGTGAGCAACAAGGGTGATGTGGTGGTGGGAGTCTGCTATAGACCACCAGACCAGGGGGATGAGGTGGACGAGGCTTTCTTCCAGCCACTAGCAGAAGTTACTAGATCGCAGGCCCTGGTTCTCATGGGAGACTTTAGTCACCCTGATATCTGCTGGGAGAGCAATACAGAGGTGCACAGACAATCCAGGAAGTTTTTGGAAAGTGTAGGGGACAATTTCCTGGTGCAAGTGCTGGAGGAACCAACTAGGGGCAGAGCTCTTCTAGACCTGCTGCTCACAAACCGGGAAGAATTAGTAGGGGAAGCAAAAGTGGATGGGAACCTGGGAGGCAGTGACCATGAGATGGTCGAGTTCAGGATCCTGACACAAGGAAGAAAGCAAAGCAGCAGAATACAGACCCTGGACTTCAGAAAAGCAGACTTTGACTCCCTCAGGGAACTGATGGGCAGGATCCCCTGGGAGAATAACATGAGGGGGAAAGGAGTCCAGGAGAGCTGGCTGTATTTTAAAGAATCCTTATTGAGGTTGCAGGAAAAAAACATCCTAATGTGTAGAAAGAACAGTAAATATGGCAGGCGACCAGCTTGGCTTAACAGTGAAATCCTTGCTGATCTTAAACACAAAAAAGAAGCTTACAAGAAGTGGAAGATTGGACAAATGACCAGGGAGGAGTATAAAAATATTGCTCAGGCATGCAGGAGTGAAATCAGGAAGGCCAAATCACACTTGGAGTTGTAGCTAGCAAGAGATGTTAAGAGTAACAAGAAGGATTTCTTCAGGTATGTTAGCAACAAGAAGAAAGTCAAGGAAAATGTGGGACCCTTACTGAATGAGTGAGGCAACCTAGTAACAGAGGATGTGGAAAAAGCTAATGTACTCAATTATTTTTTTGCCTCTGTCTTCACGAACAAGGTCAGCTCCCAGACTGCTGCACTGGGCAGCACAGTATGGGGAGAAGGTGACCAGCCCTCTGTGGAGAAAGAAGTGGTTCGGGACTATTTAGAAAAACTGGACGAGCACAAGTCCATGGGGCCGGATGCGCTGCATCCGAGGGTGCTAAAGGAGTTGGCGGATGTGATTGCAGAGCCATTGGCCATTATCTTTGAAAACTCATGGCGATCGGGGGAGGTCCCGGATGACTGGAAAAAGGCTAATGTAGTGCCCATCTTTTCAAAAGGGAAGGAGGAGGATCTGGGGAACTACAGGCCAGTCAGCCTCACCTCAGTCCCTGGAAAAATCATGGAGCAGGTCCTCAAGGAATCAATTCTGAAGCACTTAGAGGAGAGGAAAGTGATCAGGAACAGTCAGCATGGATTCACCAAGGGCAAGTCATGCCTGACTAACCTAATTGCCTTCTATGACAAGATAACTGACTCTGTGGATGAGGGGAAAGCAGTGGATGTGTTATTCCTTGACTTTAGCAAAGCTTTTGATACGGTCTCCCACAGTATTCATGCCAGCAAGTTAAAGAAGTATGGGCTGGATGAATGGACTATAAGGTGGGTAGAAAGCTGGCTAGATCGTCAGGCTCAATGGGTAGTGATCAACAGCTCCGTGTCTAGTTGGCAGCCGGTTTCAAGTGGAGTGCCCAGGGGTCGGTCCTGGGGCCGGTTTTGTTCAATATCTTCATTAATGATCTGGAGGATGGCGTGCACTGCACCCTCAGCAAGTTTGCAGATGACACTAAACTGGGAGGAGTGGTAGATATGCTGGAGGGTAGGGATAGAATACAGAGGGATCTAGACAAATTAGAGGATTGGGCCAAAAGAAACCTGATGAGGTTCAACAAGGACAAGTGCAGAGTTCTGCACTTAGGACTGAAGAATCCCATGCACTGTTACAGACTAGGGACCGAATGGCTAGGAAGCAGTTCTGCAGAAAAGGACCTAGGGGTTACAGTGGACGAGAAGCTGGATATGAGTCAACAGTGTGCCCTTGTTGCCAAGAAGGCTAATGGCATTTTGGGCTGTATAAGTAGGGGCATTGCCAGCAGATCGAGGAATGTGATCATTCCCCTCTATTCGACATTGGTGAGGCCTCATCTGGAGTACTGTGTCCAGTTTTGGGCCCCACACTACAAGAAGGATGTGGAAAAATTGGAAAGAGTCCAGCGGAGGGCAACAAAAATGATTAGGGGGCTGGAACACATGACTTATGAGGAGAGGCTGAGGGAACTGGGATTGTTTAGTCTGCAGAAGAGAAGAATGAGGGGGGATTTGATAGCTGCTTTCAACTACCTGAAAGGGGTTCCAAAGAGGATGGAACTAGACTGTTCTCAGTGGTACCTGATGACAGAACAAGGAGTAATGGTCTCAAGTTGCAGTTGTGGAGGTTTAGGTTGGATATTAGGAAAAACTTTTTCACTAGGATAGTGGTGAAGCACTGGAATGGGTTACCTAGGGAGGTGGTGGAATCTCCTTCCTTAGAGGTTTTTAAGATCGGGCTTGACAAAGCCCTGGCTGGGATGATTTAGTTGGGAATTGGTCCTGCTTTGAGCAGGGGGTTGGACTAGATGACCTCCTGAGGTCCCTTCCAACCCTGATATTCTATGATTCTATGATTCTAAGACGCTCTATGCCAACGGGAGAGCACTCTCCCGTCGGCATAATTACTCCAGCTCTGCAGGAGGCGGAAGCTATGTTGGCAGGAGAGAGTCTCCCACCGATATAGCACGGTGCAGACACCGCTCTAAGTCGATGTAACTTACATCGCTCAGGGAGGTGGCTTTTTCACATCCCTGAGCAATGTAACTTACATCAATTTAAGCCCTAACAAAGATATCCTTTATATGAAATGTTAATCAGCTAAATAGCAACTGACAGTTTTTAAGGCCAGAAGAAACTGTTTATGTTGTCTAGACTATCCTTCTGCATAACATGGGCCATAGAATTTCATTCAGTAATTCCTGCATCAAATCTAATAAACTTATGGCTGAACCTGAGCATATCTGTAGAAAGATACCCATCTTGATCGTGTGATGGAGAATCCACCACATCTCCTTGGTAAGCCGTTTCAATGCTTAATCACCCTCACTGTTAAAATCTGCACCTGAATTAACAACAACAAAACAAGCAAACTTTAGTTACTTTAAAGCTCTGCTCAGGAATCTGGAGGGGAAATCATCAGGACATTACACAATAGAATTCAAGTGTGAGGGAAATAGATAACTCACAGAATCGTAGAAATGTAAGGCTGGAAGGGATCTCAAGAGGTCATCAATTCCAGCCCCTGCGCTGAGGCAGGACCAAGTAAACTTTGATCATCTCTGACAGATGTTCGTCCAAGCTGTTCTTAAAAACCTCCAGTGATGGGGAGTCCACAACCTCCCTTGGAAGCTTGTTCCAGAGCTTAATAACCTTGTAGTTAGAAAGTATCAGGGGGTAGCCGTGTTAGTCTGTATCTACAAAAACAACAAGGAGTCTGGTGGCACCTTAAAGACTAACAGATTTATTTGGGCATAAGCTTTCGTAAGTAAAAACCTCACTTCTTCAGATGCACCCACGAAAGCTTATGCCCAAATAAATCTGTTAGTCTTTAAGGTGCCACCAGACTCCTTGTTGTTTTTATTGTTAGAAAGTTTTTCCTAATATCTAATCTAAATCTCCCTTGATGCAGATTAAGCCCATTACTTCTTATCCCACCTTCAGTGCACCATCCTCTTTTGGACTCTTGAAAACAGACAAACAGGAGCACTGTATGAAAGGGTCTACAGTAGGAAATTCAGAGCAAAGATGCCTAGGGATATCTTGAAAGTGAAATTTTTCTTGGTTTGAATTCCCATAATGGGAAGAGAATGAAAACATGTTTTGAACATAAGATCTCTGTGTTCCCATCACATCATATGAACAAAATTTGGAAAATTATTGCTTCATGGTTATTAAAAACCAGGATAAAAATGAAATATTTTCTCACACTGCAAATATACACTTGACAATTGTTTGCTCACTCCTGCAGCCAAATAGGCAGGCTCAATGACATAATTCTTTAACAGGGTGTCTACTTGTTCTTAGGCAGAAGACATAGTGTACTTTATTTTGACTGAAGTTAAATTTCACAAGACATGTCCAACTATTTTAAACTAATGAACAGTTTGGGGACATGTATCATCCCCTTGGGAAAACACTGGCTGTCAGTGAAAGCAAGAGGCAACTACTGAGGTATATATGAATGTCTGGGTGGAAGAATGAAAAGGAGCATATTTCCCCAAAGATTTCTCAAATAAATTGTGTCTCCCCTCCCCCACAAAGAAACTTATTTGCAAATCAACAATGCTAACCTTTCTCAACTTTTTTTTTTAAATAAGGTTACACCCAAGACCAAATCCAGAACTGAAATCACTAAAAGGGGGGGAGGGAGGGGCACAGAACCCATTCTATCAACATCCAGGGAGTTATAGAATATGTGTGCCATGTGTAGTCTGTATTCAATTTATGTCACAGTTTCAGTATCAGAGCTGCTTTTGTTCTTTTAATCTATTTGGGAATGGATTTAAGTCACAGACATTAGAGATGGAAAAGAAGACTTATTAGGCTGTCAAGCCAGGGTAGGATATCGTCCTCAAGACAGAAGGCACATCAGATAATAAATGTGTACTATGTTTGATAAACAAACAAACAAAGCCTTAGGAAAGCTGGTAAAAGTTATTCTGTGGCCACTCTAGTATGAGAAACCTACAGTTTGCCTAATGCTTTGTATCTTCATTTATTCATTGTGACTTTTATAGAGCTTGTTAGGTATTTTTTGATTAAAAGTTTTTTCATTGGAAACTGCCAGTTTGTCAAAACTGAAACTGTTCATGTGAAAGGGTCGGTTTCAATGCATTTTCTGTTTATATTTAAAAAAAAAGGCTTAAAATTGTCAAAACATCCCATTTGACATTTCCAAAATGAAAAGTTCCATTTTTCAGTTCAAAACAACCTTTTGTTTTGAAATTTAAGTTAATGATAGTAAAAAGAAAAAGTAAAAAATGGTCAATACATTTAGAAATTATGAGAATGAAATGTCTCAACTGATCTGATCTGAATAATTTTTTTTCAGATTTTTTGTTTGTGAAAAATTCTGAGATTTTGACTTTTTATCTTGATTTGGGACAGAAATTCTTTTCTGAAATCTTAAAAATTTTCATTGGATGGGAAAGTTCTAGACTTTTAGTGTTAACAGCTAAGCAGTATTCTGGCTGGTTTGCAGTGTAAGTGTTTCTGGATAAGGTATTCATCACTTATACATTAACAAAATGTTTCTATTGTTTAGCATCCCTTTATGCAGAACTATTGCAATTTCTACCAGAAAGGTTTCAGACCTGGAAAGTAAGGCATCCTAATAGGAGCTAGATGAAGTACTGATCCTAGAAAATCTCTGCAGTGAAATTTGCTTGTTTTTTAATATTTCCCTCACAGTAAGTCCATCCTCTTGCCTCTGGGTAAGAGTTCAAGTCCTCAAGCTTTAAGTGGGAGACTTTGGTTTCCTGGAGGCTTTTCTTCATAAAGATGAGTCTGACACCTGTTTTTGGAATGTGTGGTGTCTCCACATGGGAAAATAGTCTCTGCCCCTTGCTTGTAGGCTTTACTTCTCCCTGGAAATTTTACTGGGAAGGCAATAATAACAGTTACATGATTGGGAGCAATGCTATAATCCTAATGAACACACAAAACTGGAAAGTGATGTTAGGGAGTAGGAAAACCAAAAATGGAAAGCTGTAGAAAAAGTCTGGATGTACAAATAGAATACTGTAAAAATCACTGAGTAGATCCCCATTCCATTCAGGTTCATTCACAAACCACTACGTTTTTTGAGGGAAATACCTCAGTCCAAGTGCTCAAATGCTGGCCAGCTTGTAGATGATGGAGGCATTGCCAGAGATAAAGGAATTCTCTGGGATAGAATAGGAGATAAGGCATGCAAAGCAGTAATAGCAGGGAGAAAGCTGAAGAACTGCTAAGTCTCTGTGTACAGGTGAGGCTGTGAAGCCTGGTTTAAAAAACCCGTTGCGAACTGCTACAAATATCACTAACTGTTTCTCTGCTTCTGGCTGGGTTATATGCCCAGATGTTTCTGAGGCCTGGTCTACACTGGGGGGGATCAATCTAAGTTACGCAACTTCAGCTACGTGAATAGTGTAGCTGAAGTCGACGTACTTAGACCTACTCACCGTGGTGTCTTCATTGTAGTGAGTCGATTGCTGCCACTCCTCCGTCGACTCCGCCTGTGCCTCTCGCGGTGGTGGAGTATAGGAGTCGACGGGAGAGCGCTCGGGGGTCGATTTATCGCGCGTCTAGACTAGACGCGGTAAATCGACCCCCACTGGGTCGATCGCTACCCGCCAATCCGACGGGGTAGTGTAGACATACCTTGAGTAAATCAGTTATTCTGACCAGGTAAGAGTCTCTCTTCTCTTCTCTTAAGTAGCACAAAGCTATTTAAGTCACATCAGAGACTGTTTTGAGAACTTAAGACATGCATAGGCCATAATAAGTTCATAGGTGTTTCTACTTAGGGTATTTTTCAGAGCACTTTCCAGGTAGGGAGATGTGATATTAAATTGAAAGTGAAAACAAAAATGTTTAAGTATTCAAAGAATTGTAGGAAACAAAATAAACAAACTCTGGTAACCAAGGAAAGGCTGTGTGTGTGGGTTATATGAAAAGTTCATGGTAAATAAAAAGATTAGCTTGACAGATAACGATGTGAAATACCAGAAACCCATCATATCTTTGAGAAAGCGAAGAGAATCTTACACAGCACACTTGACCCAAAATACAGAGGCAAAGAGACAGCTCTATACTGCTTTATACACCACTCACACGCCCCTTCCTTGCCTACTCTGAGCTAATGTGCAATATTACACTTAAAAAATGAATAGCCTTCAAAGGGGTGCGGCTGGTGCTGGTTCAACCAACAGATATGCCAACAGACATAAAATGGAAACCCAATGTATTTTTAATTGACGAAAGGTTCAGAACCTGTGGAAGAAAATGAGAGCTGGCAGAAAATATGCTTCAAAATAGAGCTGGTTGAAATATTTTCGTTAAAATAATTATTTTTTCAAAATTTTCCAGTTTTTTATTGAAATACCAAAACTCATTAACTCTTTTCAAATAACTAACACGTGAAAAATGTTTGGTTTTCAGTTATTTTATCAAAAAAGAAAAAAACTTCAATAAAAGAAAATAAACAAACAACCCCCCAGCCCCATCAAAATCCAAAACACTTCCCTGAAAAGTGTTGGAAAAATTAACAAGGTTTAGTTCTTCCAAAAATATTTGCAGAAAATAATTACCACTTTCCGACCATTTCTAATTCTAAAGTATCTGGGTTTCCAGTTAATAATTTGTATTTCTGAAGCTCAGAATAGCTTGTTGGTATAATTGACAGCAAATAATATTGGACTTTAATACCTCACCCTGCTGTTGTGTGGTGCTAAGTTGTAATATTTATGTTTTTTATTTCAGATTCCTATGTTTTGGCCATTCAGACATCCTCAGAGCAGAGATAATAGTTTCCACCAAACGTATGAATGATGGGGAGGGGAGGCAGGCGGGAAGCTGGAAGGAATGAGAGGAGAGGACTACCAAGTTTAATCACCTAAAGGCAGGGCCGCCCAGGGGGTGGGGGTGGGTGCAAGTGGGGCAATTTGCCCTAGGCCCCGGGCCCCGCAGGGGCCCCCACGAGAATATAATATTCTATAGTATTGCAACTTTTTTTTATGGAAAGGGCCCCTGACAGTACTTTGCCCAAGGGCCCCTCAATCCTCTGGGCAGCCCTGCCTGAAGGTCTAACTCACTGGGTCTTGTAATCAGACCTTAAATCAGACCTTTGTCTACTAAACAAAAGAGCTGTCTACTATCAGATATCTTGTTCACGTGTGCATATTTATACACCATGATCAAGTTACATCTTAACCTTCTTGTTGATAAGCTTCTTGTATGCTACCTATAATCGTGTTGTGAATAAAACCATCTCGCTACTGACAAAAATTTTGCTAGTACAATTTTTGTAAAACAAAACATTTGTGATATTCACTTAATGATGAGAGGTGGTGGTTTGTTTTCACAGATAATTCTGGCTAGAAGGAGGCACAGTGAGAGAAGGTGTTGGCTCTGCCAATGCATCTCAATCTTATAACCTGCAAAAAGATCTGTTATTCTTCAAGCCTTATGCAGTCAATCATGATGAACTGTGACAAACAGTGCAGTGGTTAGTGATGTGGACAAAACTCCACCAGAGACCAACTCATTTGCACTTGTGACCCAATACAAATTTGAAATTCTAGTCTCCAGAGGTAAAAGGTTAATGGAATAACCCAGTTTTCCACCTAGATCTCTGCTGCATAAGGCTATTTTAATTATTACTATTATTTATTGATTTATAAGTTACCTTTCACATGTAGTAAAGGCTGCTATGCAATCAAATTATGTAACTTGTAGGACTGAATTAAAGTAATCGGTCAAAAGAAGAGTTTAAGTTTGATATTAAAAGAACTGTAATGATAATATGGAAAGGCATTCCTCCAGCTGGGGACAAATGCAAGACAGCCCTATACCTGGGTATTTCACTCAATGCAGATAACACAGAAAGCGATAGAATGTAGCGGCGAGTGTAAACCAAAATTCAGGAAACTTAAAAACTCACACTAAGTTGCACCGATGTGCAGAGACTGTAGTATGAAGACTCTGAAATACAAGGAATAAACCTCTTAATTCTCACCCTTATATTAAATTATGACGCACAGGTGAGCCCAAGCTGTGACGTTCAGATCTGGATCCAATCTTCTTTGTGGTTTAAAAGGGATTCAGATCCAGTGTTTTAATTCAGGTCCATTTTACTGAGATTGACCTTAAGTGTTGAGTACAGATCCAGATCCAAACCTTCCCAAAGTTTGATTGGGTTTGGATCTGCTGTTCCAATTCTAGGACCCATTTCAAGGTTACATGTCTGAGTACCTAAATAAGGGTGTAATGAATCAAGCAGTGAACAATATTGTGCACACTGATGCATTCTGAATAAATTACCAGTGGGAGATGGAGGGTAGTATTCTGCAAAAAGAGGTGAATTGTCCATGATGTGGGACTTGCTATGGTCCCTGGCATTTGCTGTCTTGTAAACATTAGGTGCCCATACAGCTCACTACATGCTACCAGCTTCCACACACACTGCTAAGGCTACATTTGATGATTCTCTAATGCAGCCTCAAGCCAGTAACTTCAAAAGAGCACATCAAAGCTTCCAGTCAAAGCAGAAAGAGTAGTGAGCGGGGTGGCACTTTTTTTCCTCCCTCGTGAATATGAAACTTTAGGGGGCTTCCCAAAGGACATGTGAGTGATTAAAAAAAATTCTCCTGTGTATCCTGGGCAAAGGAGGGTGAGGCACCATGGAGCCAGATGGAAGAAGAAATGAAAATTCCTCTCTATTAATACATCTCTTTGATAGCCTGCTATGCTGCAAAGGGGGAAGGGAGTGAGGGTTGAAGAGGGGGTGGAGGAGAATAAAAGAGTTTCATCTTTGTTTCATTGGTCTTTTTAAAATCCGAGTCACAAAAGCTTAAAATGATGAAATGAGCATGTGTAGTCTGACTGAGATAGGAGACAGGCAATTAATGAAACTCGGGGCCATAATATCAGCTGCCTGCTGACTTCTGCGATTGAATTAAAACTATCATAAGAATAATGCAAGGACTTGCCCTTGTCCTGCTTGTCTATGTGTTTATTTAATTTTCTGTCCAACTGACTCTCAAATAAATTGGAAACAGCTGCCATTTTTTTTGATTCAGTAGCTCCATTACCCCCCAATGACATCATTCTGGGCACGCTCACTAACAATAGGTCATTATGCAGCAATTACTTTATTGATTTATGGAAGTTTTTAAGCTACACCAGGAACATGCACATTCAAGGGGGGGGGGGGGAGGAATTCTTCTGTGTTCTTGTTAAGAAGTACTTTGCTGTACCAGGGCTAGGATAATATTACTAGCACAAAATTGGAACTTAAATTACAAAAGAAGAAGGAGGAAACCTATTTACTATTACATTTTGAAGCAAAAAAAATTTTTTTTCAGAGAAATATCCTGTTGTGAACAGCTGTCTAAGAACCATAATTTCATGTAGTAATTAGATAGATGATGCAAGTAAAACTGCTACGTAATAAGATGGCTCTAATAGTATGTAGCATTTGCTAAAATCCATCATAATGAAAGCTCTGATGCATGAGCTCTTTGAGCTAGTACATAACAGGTTTAAGAATTATTACCACATGGAAGCATTTTCTTTCTTCTGTTTCTATCAATATAATAGATTTGCCATCATTTATACATTATACACAATGTTTAAACGATAAATGCAAACATAGTATGGAGCTGATTCGATTAATAATGGCCTTTCAGGTTTTAATCACCTTTCTGTTTGAAAACATGGGATTTTACACAAGATTGATTTACACTGCAAATTAAGATAAATTATCACTTTGTGTTCTAGCAAACTTCCATTCAGTCAACAATACTGCTACACTAAATAAAGTAGCATTGTGCAATTAGGTACATGAAAGGAGTTTTGCACCTCACTGAAAGAGAATGGATGTCAGATTATATTGCTCTTTGGCCTGTTTTGGAATAGAAATTCCTATGATTTTATGCAAAGACTAGAATTGGTTGAATACCCGCAGAAATCGGGTTTGTGAACTTTGTTTGGCCACTCCAGAAGAAAGTCAGGAAGCAATGGATATGGTTCAATTAGGCTGTAACTTTATTTGCTTTAAATATATGGGAGTACCTGGCAATAAATTGTACAGTGTAGGTCATCATCATTTCTTTAATTGTTTCCCCATAACCCCCAACGTGGTACCAACCAGCCCGTTGCTGGGACTCCACTGTCTTCCCTCTAGGAGGGCTGGAGGGGGCTAGAAAAGAAGGGCGGGGGTTGACTCCTCACTGTACCAGACATAAAAGCCTCCCCTCCCCCACCCAACAGCTTTCTTCAGGGATGCTTTCCTTCAAATCCTTTTCCAGTCCATTTTATCCAATAATCATATCCCTTCATAGAGTAAAATACCTGCATCGGACACCCGCCACAAGTTGTGCTTACTAAGTTGTGATATTATAACCTAACCTCCAAACTTTCTGTGGGGAAGGTGAAAAAACCCACCCGCCAAGTTGGCGTTGAGGGAACAATTCATTCCCAGCCCCTTAATTAATTAAAAAAGGTGACTAACAATGCCCACAGTGGATCATTAAGGGACCTGATGCTTTTTTAGATCCTAAGGGTGAGTTGGTGGGTGCTTCCAGCCCATTCACAGTAAAAGAGGGCTTCTCCAGTACTGCCACCCCCTTCTGGTCAGGGCAATGTTCTCTTCCCCCATCCTGACATGGACCATTTCTTGCTCCTCCCCAACTTTGTACAGGTAAACTTTCCACCTTCCTCCCCTCTACCACCAGTTGGGTTTGTGGAAAATAGATTCTGTCACACTAACTTGATCTTTTTTTTATAAGATTACAAGTTTGGTTGATAAAGGTAATAGTGTTGATGTCATACTTAGATTTCTGTAAGGCATTAACATGGTACTGCATGACATTTTGATTAAAAAACTAGAAAGATATAAAATTAACATGGCACACATTAAATGGATGAAAATATAGCTGACTGATAGGTCTCAAAATGTAATTGTAAATGGGGAATCATCATCAAGCGGGTCTTTTCCAGTGGGGTCCTGCAGGGATCAGTTCTTGGCTCTTTGCTATTTAACATGTTTATTAATTATATGGAATAAAACAGAAAATCAGCATGGATAAAGTTTGTAGTTGACGCAAAAATTGGGGGGAGTAGTAAATAATGAAGAGGACAGGTCACTGTTTGAGAGCAATCTGGATCGCTTGGTTCAAGCTAACAATATGCATTTTAAAACGGCTAAATGTAAATGTACATATGTAGGAACAAAGAATGTAGGCCATACTTACATGATGGGGGACTCTATCCTGGGAAGCAGTGACTCTGAAAAAGATTTGACAGTTGGGACAGATAATCAGCTGAACATGAGCCCCTAGCGTGACACTGTGGCCAAAAGGGCTAATGTGATCCTTGGAGGCATAAACAGGGAATCTTGAGTAGGAGTACAAAGGTTATTTTACCTCTGCATTTGGCACTGATGTGACCACTACTGTGTCCAGTTCAGGAAAGATGTTGATAAATTGGAGAAGGTACAGAGAAGAACCATGAGAATGATTAAAAGAATAGAAAACATGCCTTATAGCAGGGCAGGCAAACTTTTTGGCCTGAGGGCCGCATCGGGTTTCGGAAATTGTATGGAGGGCCAGTTAGGGGAGGGGGTCGTGGCCCGGCCCCCACCCCCTATCCACACACACACACCCCGGGACTCCTGCCCCATCCAACCCACCCTGTTCCTTGATGGCCCCTCCAGACACCTGCCCCATCCACACACACCCCGCTCCCTGTCCCCTGACCGCCCCCAGAACCCTGCCCCTGACTGCCCCCCGCCGCCCCATCCAACACCTCTTCTCATTCCTGACAGCCCCCCTGGGAACCCTACCCCATCCAACCACTCCTTCTCCCTTTCCCCTGACTGCCCCAGGAACCCCTGCCCCTGACTGCCCCCCCGTCGGCCCATCCAACCCCCCCTCTCATTCCTCACTGCCTCCCCCAGGACCCCTGCCCCATCCAACCATCCCTTCTCGCTGTCCCCTGACTGTCCCCGGAACTCCTGTCCCTGACTGCCCCATCCAACCCCTCCTCTCATTCCTGACTGCCCCCTCAGGACCCCTGCCCCCATTCAACCCCCCTGTTCCCTGCACTCTGATTGTTCTGACCCCCGTCCCCTGACCACCACCCGAACTCCCCTGCCCTCTATCCAACCCTCCCCCCCCCCGCACCCTGCCCCCTTACTGCGCTGCCTGGAGCACTGGTGGCTGGCGGCGCTACAGCTGCGCCGACCGGCTGGAGCCAGCCACACCATCACCACCGCGCAGCACAGAGCACCGAGTCAGGCCGGGCTGTGCAGCTGTGCTGCCCCAGGAGCTTGCAGCCCTACCGCCCAGATCATTGCGTCGGCGGCAGAGCGAGTTGAGGCTGTGGGGAACAGGGAACAGCAGGGGAGGGGCTGGGGATTAGCCTCCCGGGCCAGGAGCTCAGGGGCCGGGCAGGAGGGGCTGTGGGCTGGATGTGGCCCTCAGGCCGTAGTTTGCCCACCTCTGCCTTATAATGATTGAGCTCCTTGAGTCTAATTGGCTTAATAAAGAGATGGTTAAGGAGTGACTTGATGACAAGCTATAAGTATCTGTATGAGGAACAAATATTTAATAATGGGCTCTTCAATCTAGCAGACAAAGGTATAACAGGATCCAATGGCTGGGACTTGAAGCTAGACAAATTCAGACTGGAAATAATTTTTAGTAGTGAGAGTAATTAACTACTGGAACAACATACCACGGGTCGTGCTGGATTCTCCATCACTGACAATTTTTAAATCAAGTTTGGATGTTTTTCTAAAAAATATGCTCTAGGAATTATTTTGGGGATTATACAGGAGGTCAGACTAGATGATCACAATGGTCCCTTTGTGGCCTTGGAATCTATAAATTTATAACAACCCCTTTTCTTAGAGCCAACCAGACAAGGACCCACCACATAAAGCTGCAGTGAGCACATTTGTTTGAATACTGAATAGCTGATGTCTGTACCCCTTAAAATTCATTATTTCTATACATTCATGTATATTATTCCCCCATCTAAACATTTCTGGGGAGATGGCTTTTGTCATATTAACTGTGGCTGGGATTTTCAGAGGCCTAAGGTCATAAGTGCCCAACAATCATTGTATTTCCATGTGTAAGGATCAGAGGGACTTGAATGTGAGTCTGCAGGACTACCTGGCAACCAATATCCTCATACTGCCCACCTGGCAGCAACTGTAAAATGGCCGCTCCCTGCGACCCACAATTCACAGACGCTGCATGCCACAGGAAGTTCTGCCTAGAGTGATCTGACTAACAGTTGTCTTAGAGATCCCTGATTGGTTCCTTGATCCTATATAAGCCCCTGTGTACCAGGAAATTTCCAGGCAACGATATGGATCCCCAGCCAGCTGTCATGACTGCCCTTCTTCTCTGCCTTTGAACTCCTGGTATTCACCTTGGTTCCAACTTGGATCCTTACCCCAGATTGACCCCCAGAACCTCAACACTGACCTTGATATCTTGGGTTTGACCCTATGCCTGATTCCTGACTCTCGCTCTGACCCTCAGCTTGACTCTGGCTTCGATCCTCAGATTGACTCCGACACTGGCTCTGACCCCTGGCTTCAGTTCCCGGCTCCCAAGCTCTTGCCACTAGCCATGCTTACCTTCATCCAGCATACTGACACAATGGGAGTTGGGCACCTAATTTGCTTAGATCCCTTTGAAAATCCCAACCTGTATTAATAATTGCATGAGGGTATTCACTATTCATTGTTCGCTCTTGATTTTTGTTGCTATTCTTAATTTTCCTGCTTAAACAATTTCAGTCATCCACTAATGGAGCAGAAACGATGTCATGTTATTTAGCTGAGCAATCACATTCCCTGAATAACATATACAGTGAATAGCTAAAGTGCACTGTTTATAAACACCATGTAGGCTGAAATGTGTTCACATTAACTATTTGTAGAATATTTGCAAACCACAGGTACAGTCACAGAAATTAGGCTCAGTTTAGAAATGTTTCACAAGCAGGAAAAAAATTGAATAATTTAATTGCATGAATATTTTTGACCAATTCTAGAAAATTCTCCAGTTCTGCAATCAATTCCATGTGGGACGATTACTTCACCCAGCAGAGTCCCAGTGAAGTCAATGTTAGGAATTGCAGGGTTGGGACATTGCTGTGGATCCCCAACGTTAGAGCTGTAAGAAATCATCAAACGAATTTTTGTGATTTTTTTGCCTAATTTTATTTCTTCCTTTTGGCAACCTAGATGTTTCAAGATTTGTCAAGACATTCTGACGCAATGTCCATTTCCACTTCAAATATATATTAAATTTGAAAT
Source organism: Trachemys scripta elegans (assembly GCF_013100865.1). Classification (NCBI taxonomy): domain Eukaryota; kingdom Metazoa; phylum Chordata; order Testudines; family Emydidae; genus Trachemys; species Trachemys scripta. The sequence continues at coordinate 116,278,365 of NC_048298.1, forward strand.
GGTGCGTTTTTGATGCAAAATGATTTCTGGATAAAAAAAAAGTAATTTTTTAATAAGTCATGCTTTGAACTAAAAAAAAAACCCTAAAAAGCCCATGAGATCTATTAGTATTGCGTTACAGAGAACGGCAAAAAAAAAGAGTAAGCTGTTTTGATTAAGATATAACATATTTAGTATTTGATCTTATTTTTGTGTTTCCCACGTTAAAATAAACATGATCAGAAAATTCCAGTAAATTTTGTACCATTTTCATTTTGCTTTGAGAATATAGAAGGATATGAGATGTGTTCTTTCTGATATGATCTTCAATTTGAATTTCTCTAATGTGATTCTCTATATCTTGCTTGTATCTGTATTAATAGGATCTGATGATTCCCAGTAATGCACTCTTAATATGTGTTTGTAAAGCAATTTGATTATATAATAGCACAATAAGTCTTAATTATTGTTAATAATGTTGTGAGATTAGGTTACGTGTTTATACCATTTTTATTACATTCAGCACAAAAGTGAGGCATCGAGTGCCTTAGAGGTTGGGTGAAAGAAACTGCATCAATAAACAGCATTGCTGTGACCTTTTCAATTTTCCTTAACTTTGTTGGGCTCCCTTGTTTATAGAACTAACCTAGGAGGAAAGGCCTATCAAAATTGACAAGCCAGTTATTACATTTACATTTAATTCACTGAAGTACCACTTTCAATAACACAGCAATGCAGATAAGTGAAAAAGATGAAACTACTACAGTGAGTCTCTTTCACACAGACAACCAGGGACCCAAATCTTGCGCTCCTATTTCTTACTCAAGCACAACTCCTATTGATTTTGTGGGAGTTCTGTCTGAATATGGAGGTCGTGGTTAGGCCACATATATTGGAATTTAAATTGCTCATTCTAGTCACAAAGTTAGTCAGGAGAACAGAAAATGGTGCAGCAGGAACTTCACTCTCATTGTGATGAATAAAATTCTACCCTGCGGTTCTCCTTTGAATGTCATTTCCTGCCCCCTAAAGCTTAACTCTTTCTAACCGACTTAGGTGAAGCTCAGCATCCCCACAGGTGCTGGATGTGCAAGGTCACAGCTCCATGCCAAACCATTACAGAACTGACAAGAAGTCAGTGAGGCTTGAAGGAAGATGGGAGGAGAAAATCTAGGGCAGAATAGGGCCCTAAAAATTTCCTTCGCTGCTGGAAACCCTTCAAAGACAATAAATCGGCATAATTCCAAAACTGATCTCTAGTGCCAAAATATATTTCTATGGTAAACTGGTTGACAGATTCTGCATGAACATCATATACAATGAGCCAGATCATCAGCTGGTGTCAACTGCTGCAGCTAAAGTCAATGGAGCTATGCTAATTTACAGTAGCTGGGAATCTGGCCCAATGTGTTGATTTCCCCATGGCTAGCTTTCATATCTATATATGACCCCTCCTCCACTCCACTTTTTCAAAATTCCAGTCTCAGTTATGCCCATACAATTCCACTGAAAACTGATGGGATTGTGTAGGTTAAATAAGTTCAGAATTTGTCTGTATCATAAACATTGCTCCTCTGTGAAGTGGACAGCATTCTCTGTATAGCAAAATGATCAACATGAGAACTACCTTTGAAATCCTACATTTAGCCAATGACATAACTACCCTCAAGAAAGTGACACAAAGTAATAATACTTTGCACAGACATAGCACTTTTTCCTCTTCCAATGTTAGCTAAACATTCTTCATAATATCCCTGTATAATAAGTAGTTATATCTAGTGTACAGATTTGGAAACCAAGGCAAATAGGTTAAGTGTAATGACCAATGCCACAGAAAGTCAGTGTCAGAGCCAGGAAACCACACGAGGAACTCACAACTTAGGAATATCTAGTGCTCAGAACAAGCCTCTCTCTCAGTGTAACTACATTTACCACTTCCAGAAATTAAAGTCACATTGTAATTGAAAATGGTCAAGGAAAAAAATAGCCATTTCACATCCTAATTTGTCCCGTAGTTATATTAAGTATTTTCAATGAAAATATAGTCAAGGAACATGTTTGCAATAATAATAATTTGTTACCTACAACAAACGAAGGGTAAAATTTTGCTCTTGGATCCACATTACAGACATCAGTCCTAATGTTTTACTTTCTTTTTATGCACAGATCTCCCATTCTGTCTGGTTACTTATATGGTGATCATCATGAGAGTACCTTCCAAACATTAATGGATTTTTATCTTCACAAGAGCTCTTTTAGGAAAGGAAGTACAATTCCTGCTCAGGAAGTCAGTGGCTGAAGTGGGAATTGAGCCCACGTTTGTTGCATACCAGTGCAGTGTCCTGTCCACTACTAGACCATCTTTCATACCCCAGGCACTGCCCCGGGCATCCTATAAATGTAGGCAGAGCAGTATGCAACATCTGAGTTGAGATGTGTCCCGCAGGTGTGAGAGTGGAATCTTGCCTTAGCATTCCCCATTACTCTTTAGATGTAAGCCAATACAAAGAAGCCATACCAGAGCCATATTTTATTGGCTGGAAAAGTTGAGACTCAAAGTATGGACAGTGAATTCAAACTATGCTATTCTGAACTAGAAATATCAGGTTATTCACCAACATTTAGAAAGGCTACTACATAATTTTTCAAAAAGACCATTTTGACTACTGTGTCTAGTCAATTCCCTTATTGGACCCATGGTCAAAAGCCATTCTCAACAGAATTGCCAGTTTTGCTCCGAACTGCTTGAACTACTACCACCACGCATCCATTTTAGGGGTTGATATATCTCAGACCTCACAATAAAACCTGATATATATAAATTGGCTACCTTTGGAGTATTTGCTTTTTACCTTAAATATAGTTTTGCAGATGAACTCTGTATTCTATGGAGACACATTTTTGAAAGCCAGAACTGAGCATAAAATTCCATTATTTAAGTGGCATATACTAGGTAGGTAAGGTCTAAGAAACCTGGCAGTAACTTACTCTGTTTGTGGTTTCTACTTTGTTAGACTCTGTGGAGCCATGAATCTATCTTGTCCTTAAAAAACTGAAAAAGGGGGCCTTAAAATGAATATAATGCTAAATTTATGTGCCACAGGAGCAGCGTATCAAGGCCTCTGTGCTGATTAGACCCAGATGTTGGTAACAATGTTAGTGTTATGGACCAACTGCAGGTGTGGGAATAAATCCCTTTCCCTGGGACCCTCAGCAATCAGACCGGTGGTTTCTTCTGGCTCTCAGCTCAGAGTTTTCAATTAGCACTACAATGGTATTGTTGTTCTCCAGCATTAGATCATGTGTCATGTAAATGAAGTTGAAAATACAGTTTAACTCGACAAGGTGATTAAGGCCAAGGATACATATGTTCAGTATTATAACTCAATCAAGGTTAAAAAATAATAATAATAAATAGCTCTGACATGCTATAAAGTTTTCCTCCCACTATTTTGGCTTATCAGTAGATTTTCACATTTTACTTTCATACAACAGAACGCAATGTAAAGCAGGGCTAGACTAGACTTATAATAAAAGGCAGACATATTCTTTATATATAAAATAATTCTAGACTGGATGTTTTTATGTGTGACAATCTGACAATTTGGATTGCATTTTCTTGTCTCATTTCCCAATTTTATGTCCATCCTGTTTACCTTTTCCTCTTTAGTGTAAATGATTGGTACACATACAACCACTTCCACTGGAGAAAGAGAAGCTGGGATATTCCTGAAAAGCCATCCACCTCAAAGCAATGAATCCAGCTCATCAGTGCCATGGGCTATTTCCCCATCTCCTCTGGGTTTCATGATATTTAGAACACCACCATGGCTCACTAAAACATATTAAGGACTCTATTAAGTAAAGGGCTCACACTCTTCTTCCACACATACATAATTCCCATTAGTGTCAATGGGCATTATGTCTGCATATGAAGAGACGGGCCTCTAATATTTTTCTTATATGTCTACTTTCATCAGGTTTCTCTGTGCTAGAGCTGTGGGGCTGCATATTACTCAGTGGTAGAAAAATAAAAATAAAAAAGAAATGCCATGAAAAAGGTAAAGAGAATCTCACACATTGGCATCCAGGGAGTGTTGTCAGAGTAACCTGCTTTCTAATATATTAGCCACTGATATACTACTGTTTACAAGAAGGCAGGATAACTCCTCCTTTTCAGAGAATAGTAGAGAATTAAAACAAACACTTAACACAACACTAGCAAAGAAATGGCCTCTGTGAGAGAATGGGGCAGAAGAATTGATAGTTTTCATATTGCAGACTGGAGAAAGTATTTACGGTTGATTGTACAACTCCTTCCTATGCTGTCTCTTCTGATATCTCAGAACTACATGTGCCTGGTGCCCTTGACAATGGAATAAAATGAATAGTGGTGATAAAAGGTCCCTCAAGAAAGTACATCTAATTGTTAGAGCAGAGAATGGAGAGCCATGACCCCAGGTTCCATTCTCATCTTGTGACTGACCGCCTTTGTGACCTTGGACAAGCCTCATTTACCCATCTATGAAATGGGTACAAGACTTACTTCCCAGGCATGTTGTGATTGTGACACAATTAGCTGTGCTAATTAGGCATTTTCAGACATAGATAGGTGGGGGGGGAGGAGGAGGAGGTCAGGAAGGGATTCTGCCTCAGAAAAGGATAATCCCTTCCCAAGCTCCCACATGCATGCTGGGGGGCAGGAGGAGAAGTTACACAGGCGACACACACACACACATACTTATTCTAGCCCTCCACTCAGTAAAAGTCATCCAGTCAGTGAAGGGAGACAATACCATGTGACTTATGTAAGTACTCACAAGTATAAACGCTCAAATTGTGAATACGGTATTGAATACTCATGATGAATAGTTGCAATGAAATCACAGAGTAAAAACATTCACAAAAATATTCAATGAGTAATTTTTTATAATGAATATAGTTGAGGAAACTGTGATCCACTTGCAGATATTTGATGAACAGATTAGAGCATAACATGAACAACTATTTGCTATACACTATTTGCTCAGCTCTAATTGTTAAATATTTTCTTTATCCATCTATCTTCTCTAGTCTTAGACTGCAAACTCTTAGGGGCAAGGACTGTCTTTTCATTATGAGCGTGTACAGTGCCTAACACAACAGGGCCTTCCCTGATCCTGGAGTTGTGCCTCTAGGTGCTCCTGCTAGATAACTAAATAAATAATAGGGTGATAATTTTGTTTCCATAGATATTGTACTTCTGTTTCAACAGTATTAATGGCAGGAAAACACACTATACATATGGAGCAGGGTGACATATAGAGCTGAAGAAATATGATTTGGAACATTTCAGTATTTCAAATTTGGTTTCATTGTGATCTGGAACAAAACCAAAACATTTGAAATTCTTCACGAAAAGGGATGGACCCCTGGCTCCGGGGCTGTCTGCCCGGCAGGCCGCTCTGGGCCACAGACCCTGCAAACCCTGTGGTCTCTGACTGAGAGGCAGTCTGGCAGGCAGGCTGCCAAAGAACCAGGTGGGGAAGCTGGCAGGAAATCAAGCAGGTTTCTGATGGAAACTGCCTGGGTTCCATTGGAATGTCATTGAAATTGAACTGTCTCCATGAAATGTTTCGATTTCGATGAATCTGCACTTTTGGATGTAAAAGTCTTTTGTGTCAGTTTTTCGGACCAGCTTTATAAATAAATCCCCAAAAGTTATTCTGTGCCCATGGAGTGAGTCGGAACCTGACCTAAAACAATTCTGTCAGTGTGGAACAAGTCTTGGGTTGCATCAATATACTGGATAAGACAGAGCGAAGAGAACTCCAGCATGAACAGAGAGGGAGTGGGGATATTCCTTTCATCAAACACCCTGAGAAAGTTCATCCAGGGATGTGGAACACAAAACAAGGTGCATGCAAAATTTTGAAGAAAATCTTGTTTGTTGTTAGCGCATAGGAGACAGTGCAAGAAAGATTCATTCTTCTAAACAGTACCCTTGTAATCATGTCAATGTCATTACTGTCTGCAGACATTAATTTCAGCATAAAACTGGGTCATATAAGTTAGAGATGATAGGTGGGGCTTTAACTTATAAAAGGGAGTTTTTCAAAAATGCCGGAAGTTTTGTATGCATGAATCCATAAAACATTTGTGAGAGGAGGGCAGATCTTTTCCCCTGACCTCAGTTTGTTAATGTTCCACAAAGTGTTGTGCTGTGTATGAAGTTCTGACTAACTATTCCCCAATGCAACAATTAATCCCTACTAACAAATTTGTTTCATGTACACAAGAAGTATTCTGTAGAGTTTTCATTATGGTACCCCCAAGTTGTTTTAATACAGACCTTTGTGTAGAACTAGGTAAGTCAATAATAATAAAAATACTTATACTAACACATATAACTACTACTACTACTACTTAGCTCTTGTATATTGCTTTTTATATAGTCCAAAAAGCTTTAGAGGAAAAAAGTAGGAATTTCTTTCATTTTTTTAAAAAAAGTATCACAAAACCCATTAATATTCTCATTTCAATATGTAAGGCAACCCTACCAACAGATACATGTCCAACAAGTAATAGTCCTAGTTATCAAAGGGCCATAGGAAAATATTCTGTTGGGATATGTAACAAATAATGATACTTTGCACATATAAAGCACCTTTCATCCAAGGATCTTGGAGTGCTTTACAAATATTATTTCAGACTCACAACAGCCCTTTGAGCTAGGTACTGCAGGAACTACCTTTTCTATGTTACCGATTGCTAGAACCAGATACAGAGAGATTAAGAGCCACGGTTTGCTCTGATTCACACATCAACAATAATGTGGAACTCAATGACCAAGGGTTCTGAATGAAGCTGAGCTGGGATTGGTGCAATCCTATAAGATGGGGAGTAGGAAGCATCCTCAGAGGGCTGGCTCTGCCTGCTATAAGATGCTTGATCAGGGTCAATGAGGCTGAGGTTGCACAGAGTGTATGTCAGCACAAAATTTCACCTCAAACAACTTGATGATACTCACACTGAATCAATGGCAGAGATTGGAATAAAACCCACATTTCCTGACTTCTAGTCACCTGCTGTAACCATACCACACTCCCCTCACTTTCATTTCAAGAACTTCTTTAAAAAATAAGCATTGAACTAAAAACTGCCTCTGTTTTTTAAACTTATAATGAAAAGTAAGAATAACTCACTCAGCGGCTACAATGGAGGGGGGGTAGTAGTATGAAGCAGAAAGAGGGCCACACCAAGGAAGTGTATTATAGCAAACATCAGCACTTTGCTGTTACCCACTGTGAATAAAACACAGGCCACAGGTGTGCCACTTAAAACAAACTAGGTGTGCCACATACCCATTGGTTAGAGTCACTTAAATCCATGGCACTGGATCTGTTCCCTGGCAATCATGCCAAAGATAGTAGAGGTGGTTCAACAAGATTCCACATAAATGGATTCTTCTATTGTCAAAGCAACAGGCTGATCTGAGCAGTTTTGATGATAAAACAATGATATCGTAACAGGTTAATCCATTCAAAAAAAAATTTTTTTTGGCTGCCCTTTAATTTAGATCATTTGGATCTAAATGAGTCATGGTGACTCTGAACATGAGGGTAGGATAAAAAGGAGTGTGGTCTGTATAACTATCATTTACAGGCACGTTACTCTTTTAGAAAATAGCAGTCCTGAGAACACTTTCATTTTGGGGAACTAAGGAGGTTGGAGAAATTGGGAAGGGAGAACTATCCTACAGTTTGTTTTCTGTGGACAGAAACTGGGTTAGCTCAAAGCAATGTCTGTAAAGACTAACGGTCACTTTTCTTGGTATAATAAACCCCCAACTTCAAAAGGTGGTTTAAAATGAAAAATGTGTGAGTGGTTTGGGCACTTAAAGTAGACAAAATACCTTTCAGGTTGAGAAAAAGTATTCAGACACAAGCCACCAACACAGCAAGCAGGGTAAACAATACTCACAGAGAGTGGGTTTAATGAGTCATATACCATAGAAATAGAAATACACACGTCAAACAGACCCCTTATAGTAATCACTAAGCTCAGTATCTGAGTGGTTTACACTAATGGCCATTCGTTATGCATGCCCTAGCATGTGCACAATAGGAATATTATGATGAAGAGTTGAGTAAATCTACCCCACCTTTCATCAATACCTTTGTGAATCAAAGATTCCATGGGGATGAATTGCATTATTCTGCAAAGTATTTGAAAACAAGGGCCATTGTTAGCTCCACAATGCATTACTGATAACCAAATAAGGACAAAAGCATAAGGGAACGGTTCATTATTGCAGATGAAGAAAAGAAAAGTGTTCAGCAAACAAGCTAAAGTGAAAGAAAATGCTTTTTGTTCTCCTATTTCATAGTTAAAGTATAACTAACTTTTACATTTAAGAAACTGCTTGCTAAATATAACCATGACAAATATCTGCTGCTACTTTCCTGTCCCTCTGATTGCCCTTTGGAGCTAGTTCATACTTATATTAAGACATGGAATGAAAAACTAAACATATGATACTTTAAAAAAATCATATGTTTCTGAACATCCATGTTAGTAGTGTTAGATGGGAGATGTTGGCTGCAGGCCAGTAGAATGTGAGTTTGTGATTGGGTGGGGGAAAGGGGGATACTCTAGGCCCTCAAGTGAAAGTCTTTCAGTACAAGAGCATCCCTCACTGGCCAAGATGAGGCACTGACCTAGACGAGGTTTTGCCTCATTCTTCTGAATGAAATACTGATGCTGAAGCAACCAAGAACAGAATCATGGGGATGCAGTGCTGGAAGTACATCATAAAAGCAGGGCTGATGCCTGAGTGAATTCAGATAAAACTACGCAAGTGATCTAGGATTTCTTTCTCTCAAATACACATGAAAAGCAGAGAGAGAGAGATGAATATGGTATTTCCATATATATGTGTATGATATATTTATATTCTATAGATACATATGCAGCAATACCTAATTAATTCAAATTATGATGGAAACCACTATTAAAATATTAACTTTGACTTCAAATTATTAAATCGGATGAAGATAGATTATGGTCCAGGTTCTGGCATTTCCTGGGGATGAGGATTAGAGCAGGGAGAAAAGCTATGACTGAAACTCCAGTGTAACATTCTACCAGTGCAGCTGCTTTAAATATGAACTGTGGGTGCCATCCCACAGTATATGTTTCTGGGCTCTAGAAGGCACAGAAGTAGGGAAATGTAGGTAATGCAGGACTCCACTGTTAAGTTGTGCTAGGCACTATGCAAACACATGGCAAGACATGACCCTCCTGCCCTAAGGTGTTTCAGCACTAGCCATAACTTCCAGTAGACTTCTATGCAGTTGCTTATCATTTACCTCTATTGGACACATTTGGTTAAAGTGAACATAAAGTAACCACATCTGACTCAAATGTCATACACCCCATAAGTGAAAATTAACTAGGCCCTGTGTTTATTATAGTGGAGCTTGCTAGACCTCCTCAGGTTCAGGGTCAGTTAATGTTTCCTTTATGAACCCCTTTATGAAAATTTTCAGTGCTTTATAGCTCAGCCATTAAATTTAGCTCTAGGGCAAGGCTTCCCACAAAAGGTTTAATTCTGGGAGTGATTTTTTTTTGTAATACATTTTCAAAGAAATCTCTTTGGTCATTTATAAAATATAAAGAGTGTAAAAAACAGCTAATTGGTTTAAGCTCTTTTTAGAGCTCACTATAACTCAGGAACAACTTTGGATTGAGCCCTTTTGGTTTTTTGAAGCCTAGTTACTGAGTTTATGCTGGGAGTTTTTATTGTGTTTTAAATATGCATATCCATGCATAAGCAACTATGAACTTTTTTATAGTTATTAGAGTTTGTTTTTCACCCTTGGGGGTCAAAATATTTTTGCTTTACTCATGTGAACACGGTGGGATTATATGAAGTGAATGATACTACTCACACGAGTATAACAAGTAGGTCCAGGTCCCCTTTGTTATTGATAATATCATTCTAGAAGGCTGAAACTACACTTCATTGAGTTTTATTTGTTTATTTATTTCTGTTTAATCTCCTTTTTGCACAGGTTTTCAACAAGGTTAAGAGTTCCATGGTTCTATTGTGTTTGTGTTTTGGTTACTTCATTGTCCATCTTTGTTGATATTAGCAATGGTTTCATCATAATTTTAGGAAGATGAGCTTATTAACTAAGCTGTGCAAACTTGTTCAAGTGTAAATTAAAAACTTGTGCATTTTTACAGCAAACCATTTCTGCAGGCTCACAAGCCCTGAAGTCTGAGAAGGTTTCAGGTTTGAGTGAACATGCTTTTCCTTATTGATGAATAGTATCACAAACCTAGAGGCACAGGTTGCTGTTCATCTGAGTTCGTAGAGCCATGCTGGGTCTCCAGAAAGGGAAGTGGAACTAGTAGCCAGGTTAGAAAACACCATATGACTTGCCCCACATGACCTATCCCGTGAGTCGAGGTTGAATTCAAAATGCATTTTTTAAAAATAGAGGCTCAAATTGAATGTGAAGATCCAGACAGAGCAACAAAGCAAGCCGAAAGAGTTGGAGATGGATGAAAATACAAGCACAAGTAGGGATCTGGAGTGCTGTGAAGGTTCATCTATGGGCTGTCCTGACCTGGCTATTGGTGCTACACTCAATTCCCTCCTTCTCTCCCCCACACTCATCCAAGCAAAAGGAAGCTTTCCAGTGGGGGCAGAAAGTATCAGCCCTAGGGCTGAATGAAAGTATTAAATTTTCAGGATTTTCACTGGAAAAAGAAAAGGACAAATTTGCATCAAACTTTTCCAGAAAACATTTCCATTTTTCAATGAGTTTTACTCTGTCCTTTCCTGCCACATTCTGAGCAATGCCAGCCCTACTTGCTGCTTTATTCTTGTCATGCTGTATCCCCCACAGCAGCAGGGTGAAAAGGAAGTAGCAGAATTTAGCAGCTTCTGAAATGCTGTTACAGCAGCACCCCTTCTACTTCCAAGTACAGAAGCCGCTGGAGGGTCAGGAAAAGTGGAGTGGATGGCATCACAGAAAGAAACTGGAAGATTCCTTCCGGTTCAACTTCTCCAGCATTCTCGTTATTCTCAGTTAAGGTGGGTCCAATTTGGCTCATAACTAATACTCAATATTTTCTCTTAAAGAGGAATGAGAATATAATAGTCCTCTGCAGATCTCCCAATCATCTGCACTTTTCTGGGTCCTAAACTCTGGCTATTTCCTCAGAGGAAGGGGGAACAAACCCAACCCTCTGATGAAAGAGTAGCAAGAACATTTGTACATTGTTCAGTGCCATTTGTAAGATTTACCCACACAGGAGAAAATATAGCTCAGTTTGTTTTTGGTTTTGGTTTAGTTAAACTTTCATTTAAAGCAGTGGTTTTTGAACATCACGGGGCTTGATTTAATATCCATTGAAGTCAGTGGAAGCATCTTCATGGTCTTCGATGAGCATTTCATCAGGCCTCATAAAAGTCATTCGTGCTTGTGTGTGACAGAGGCAAGAGTTGCTGTTTTATATATATATGGTTGAATTGAGTTTTGCACTTAAAGCAGGGATTCAGCCTCTTTGTTATGCATGAAAAATACAGTGGATCTTCCCCAAAACTTTGGCTTTTACTCTGAGTACAGAATGAATTTTCAGTTTAAATTTATTCATGAGCTTATGAATTAAAATTAATTTCAAAATGGGTCTTTTCAGAAATTTAGCACTTTTATCAGGCCTTTCTTGGTTCTAAATTAGCTTAATTGAATAATTCAGACTCTTAAAACTTCTCTTATAGTTCAAACTCATTGGACTGTCATGCATAGAGTATATGTGAAGAAACAGGTTGTAATTAAGCTAAGTTACTAATGATCATTATATCTAATTGTTTTGATTATAATACACTATAGATAGGGTCCAGTCAACACTTTAGAACATTTTGCAGTGGGATCATTGTGACATCAGAGATAACAACCAATTATCACCCTCTCTCTGCAGGTAATTCAGTTGGTTGAAATGAATCAGTTACAAAAGAGAGACTAGACTCATGTCAAGAATTCTTCTTTGGAGGTTACTTGGCCCCAAATGTCCTAGTTTCTTAAAGGTGCATGGTCACATGATAGCTTGTACTTGAAAGGATTCCCATTATAGGCTGTAATGGTGCCTTTGCCCACCGAGGCAGCACTGCCAAGGGTGCAGAAACAAGGGTGTGGGGGAAATCACTTAAAGTCCAGACATCAGGAATCATGGACTAGGCTTCCCCACCAAGTCCCCCTGCTTCCTAATGAAACTCTCTTCCCCAAGCATTGGCTTTCTCCCCCCAGACCCACATACACCTCTACTCTCGCCCCCTAATTCCCTCACATCCCCTATGACTTTCTCACACACAGCCACTTTATCCCCTCTCCCCCGTCTTATAGATTCATAGATTCTATGGCTGGAAGGGACCTCGAGAGGTCATCGAGTCCAGTCCCCTGCCCACATGGCAGGACCAAATACTGTCTAGACCATCCCTGATAGACATTTATCTAACCTACTCTTACATATCTCCAGAGATGGAGATTCCACAACTTCCCTAGGCAATGTATTCCCGTATTTACCACCCTGACAGTTAGGAACTTTTTCCTAATGTCCAACCTAAACCTCCCTTGTTGCAGTTTAAGCCCATTGCTTCTTGTTCTATCCTTAGAGACTAAGGTGAACAAGTTTTCTCCCTCCTCCTTATGACACCCTTTTAGATACCTGAAAACTGCTATCACGTCCCCTCTCAGTCTTCTCTTTTCCAAACTGAACAAACCCAATTCTTTCAGCCTTCCTTCATAGGTCATGTTCTCTTGACCTTTAATCATTCTTGTTGCTTTTCTCTGTACCCTCTCCAATTTCTCCACCTCTTTCTTGAAATCCAGTGCCCAGAACTGGACACAATATTCCAGTTGAGGCCTAACCAGTGCAGAGTAGAGTGGAAGAATGACTTCTTGTGTCTTGCTCACAACACACCTGTTAATGCAACCCAGAATCACGTTTGCTTTTTTTGCAACAGAATCACACAGTTGACTCCTATTTAGCTTGTGGTCCACTATAACCCCTAGATCCCTTTCTTGTTCTCCATGGTGTTTCTTTCTGGTGCTGGGGGAGAGGACAGTAAGGAGGTTCTATCCCCGCTCCCCAGTAGGATACTGGGGGGAGTCAAATAGAGACAATGGGGTCCTGGGGAGAAGGGGGAAGGAGGAAGTAGGGTAAAGTGTGAAATGCATGGGTATAGCACCAAAAGAAGCTTAACTCTGCTCTGCAGCAACACCATGAGGAAAACAAATATTTAAAAACTGATTATCTTTAAATATCAGTTTACTCTAGCCAGGGACCACAAATGCTAAAATGCATTAATCATAGTTGTATGCTATCACAGGCTGTCACTAAAGGGCATTGGTTGTTTGGATGCCTTGACTGTGCATTTCCATGCCTTAACATGTTTAAGTTTAACTTTAACTCTGAATTACTTGTTTTGGGGCTGATTACAACACCCCTGTAATGTATTTTAACTTTCAATTACTGATGAATTCTCAATCTTTACTCAATTTTAACACAGTTTTTTGTCTGACTATATATATATAGTCAAATTCTCAGCTGCTGTAAATCAAGATAGCTACATTGAAGTCAGTGGAGTGACACCAGTTTACAGGAGGTGAGAAGCTGCATCATAATTTTGATATATATTTTTTTAACCAATATAAAAAGGAGACAAAGAGTGTACTAATAATGCTCCCCTGGCACCCATGATATAATAGTCACAATAGTTCACATTGCTGTGGACATCCTGTGATTTACAACAATATTAATTTGAAACTAAAAGAATTGCAGCAAAGGTAAGTTCCTGATAAATTATGATAAAAGAGAAGGAAGGAAGAAGTATGTAAAAAGACAAGGAAGGAAAACCAACAAATATGTAGGTTAAGTAATTAGAACAATTTACCTTCACAAGCTCTCTTTCTAAGAAACCTCAGGAGGAAAACCCAGACTTTGAGGGGAGAACCAACATCTGTTGCACAGTAAACTGAAATTAAACTAAATAAAAGAATTTTCGCAATGTGGCCAGGATATATAGGGGCCAAACCAGTGTCTTTAAACCTAAACTCATATTAAGGGGCATCATCTTTGACTCAGGCCTCTTGCTAGGTCCTCACATCCAGGCTATGTCTAGATCTTGCAAATTCTTTCTGCATAACATCTCTAAGATACATCTTAAAGGTCTTGTTGAGGATTTCATCCCCTTGCATCTCAGTCACTGCAATATCCTTTTCTCTGGCCTTGACAAATGCCATCTTACCCTGCACATATCCATTCAGAATACTGCTGCAAAAATCATATTTGACCATGTCACTCCTCTCTTTGCATCCCTTCACGGACTTCCCTTTTCTCTATCACATCAAATATACGCTACTTGTCTTCACTCTCAAGGCCTTTCATGGCCTATCCCCTACCTAGCAGCTCTCATTCACTACTGAGATGTCAGCTTGAACTTCTGATCAGCTCATGATTCCAGTCTCCACTGCCAACTTTTTAAATTTTCAAATAAGGTATGTGTTTTCTCCCATGACAGCTTTACAATTCCTGAGCAAAGTAGCTTTTTTGAGGGGAGATCATTTTCAGATCTTAAAAAAAAAAGAGAGAGAAGAGATATACTCAGGTATTTTGAGCCAGTTCTATTGAAGTTCTTGAATCTGATCCACAATTTTATAGGAAATCAGAGCTGTGAGTGGATGGGTTCTTGCCAGCTGGTGCTGATGAAGTGGCAGGCTGATGCACTTTGGCATAAATGAAGATTTTGAAATGTTTAGGGCTCAAGCCTAGGAACGCTGAGTTGCAGTCATTCAGCATGGAGGTGACAAAGGCATAGATCACTGTGGTAGGGTTCCTGTTGGATAAGAAGGAGCACAGTTTTCTAGTTAGTTATAGTTGAAAGAAAGAAGGATTTTTTTTTTTGCAGCCATCATGATTTGAGTGTCAGCAGCATCAAGAAGTCCAAGGCAACCCCAAGGCTATTGTATATGTTTAAAATGTGGGGGAAAGATTCTTCTGACCAAAGGCAAGGTGATACATTGCTAGGTCTTCAAAGTCTTTTTCTAGTCTCTGTCACTCCTGCTACCCCTGACATGTCTAGTGTCCTCCAGCAGGAATGCTTGACTATGTGGAGAAGTATCTGCCCGGTTCTAGGTGTTGGTGTTGGTGGTGGTGGGGAGATGGTGCTACAGAGACAGCTCAGTGAATGACTCCTGCCTTTGTGATATGAACTGGGGATATGAAGAGGCTCACTATTTTTTAAAATGAAGAACCCTTTTTGTTAACAGTGATCTGCTTAGCTGCAACTAGATATTGAATGAGATTTTCAAAATCAGCTAGATGACAAGTCTCAGTGAAAGTCCCATTGAAGGACTTGTGCTCCTAAGTCACTTAGGTGATTTTTAAAATCAATCACCATTATCCCTAAGGGAAACGCAGCGAGAAGTAGCAAGTTGCAAAGCAAAAAATACTTAGCATTTAACATTCCCCAAGCTTTGTCCAACATTAAATAATTAATTCTCACAACAACCCAGTGGGGCAAATATTGTGCCCATTTAAAAGCTGGGTGAAACTGACTCAAAGAGGTTGTAATTTGCTCACAATGAGTCAGTAGCAAGGCAAGGATTACCATTCGAAAGGTCCCAACATCCAGTGTGGTGCACTAAACCATGCTGCTTCCCAAAGGTCCAGCCATTCTCTGCCAAATCTGCCAAATAATAAAGATCTAAAATTTAAACACCAATACAATGCATATGTTCTTGATGTGATTTCTAAATTGGTCAACCAGCCTTGTACCAGATACTCACAGATTAGGCAAAGTTTACAAGAGCATACACTTTTCTCTAGCATTAAATATGTCTTTCACATTTATTTATTAAACATGGTAATGGTGCCAACGTTTCTAGAGTGAAAGCAAAATTACCAGCAATGGTGCAAACAGAACAGTCTAATGCTGATAAAGACACCCATTGTTATGATTATTACATTTAAAAAACTGACCGCAGATGATAAAATAGACCCATTTTATGATAGAACATTGCCAGAGCTCGCTCTCTCTCTCTCTGTGTGTGTGTGTGTGTGTGTAATGCTCTAATTACCTGGGTTAGGCAGAAAAGTGTACTACGCTATTCACCCCTGCCCTTCAATATGATAGGATGATCTCAGAATAAACATGTGCTCTGAGAGGCAGGCCCCTATACCGCCTCTGTAACTTGGAGTACGTATGAATAATTTTAAACATTTGGTCAAATTCAGCAGTGACTTATAGGTGGTGGAAGTGGTAACGTTGTACAGCATTCACTGTTGTGTGGACATTAGTGAATGTACACGCTGACTAATTGACAATGTGGGGGATGGAAGATGATGCAGCTAGAAAAGCAGCAAAGGTGTAAGATGAAGCAATCCTTACCACCACCTCTTTAGTTTACACACACTGATTAGTCACTTTTGCTGCTATGCTTCTTCATGTCTCTCGGCATATAAATGACACCCATTGGGTCAAATCCTCATTCCTTAAAGTCTCTGGCAAAATTCCCACTAACTTCAAAATGGGCCAAATTCTGGCTCCGTTGTATACCCACTGAATGCCGTAGGACAAATTCTGATCTCAGGTATACACATGGAAAGCCAGTCACACTACTGATACAGTTGAGTTATTCCAGGTTTACAGCAGGATAGTTGAGAACAGAATTTGGCCCTGTGACGCACGCTCCTGTCTCATTTCTAGCCACAAACTGCTCGGAGACCTTCTTCTGGTCAAATTTATTTACGGTGTTCCCCCCACCACTCTTACAAACTTGTGCAGCTTTGTATTTACAATAGCATGCATCCCTTAGCTCACTTAGCTAATGGAAGGGGGAGACAGATGGTACCTTCCCCGACAGATGTCTTCTGGCTCTGACTCTGAAAAGCCTGCTAGAGTTGGGGGGCTGGAACAATTTGTATAATGGGGGTGCTGAGAGCCATTGAACCAAACTGTAAACCCTGTACATGATGGAAACCACTTCAAACCAGGAGGTGCAGCTGCACCCCAGCACTTCTAGTTCCAGCACCTATGGCCAGAGTGAGTGTGTGAGTTACCGTAACCATCACCATTTCCCCTTCCACTCCCCCTCCAAATGCTTCCTCCCGGTACCTTTTCTACTTTCTCGGCTAATGGGTTAATTAGCCTTGTGGCTCTCTCTGGCCCATCCCCAATCTATCAATTAGGAACAGCTTTGCCCCTCACCCTCTTGGGTGATTTAATTGGTGATCCAGTGATCAGAGTGCTGGTACAACTGCTGTTGCCCAGCACACTATCACAGGCTCCATGTTGGCAATTTACATTATTTTACCCTTTATCATATTGTCTGTCACCACTTTATTGGCCCAAAAGACTTCTATTTACAAACACCTGTTTACACCAAGTCTGAACTTGGCCCATAGTGTTTAAATCCTACTGCACTGTATACGTTCTATGCAGCACTTCGTGATTGACCCAGTGGGCATGCTTGTGTTCTGGTCATCTGACGTGTGTTCTGTACCAATGGTGAGGTAGCGTCACAAGGTTCTGAGACTCACTTAAGAAACCAGCCAACCAAGTTCAGATGCTTCTCTGACTCTCCCTGAAACTTTTGAGTCTGCAAAACATAGCACAAACGGGCTCTCATTCAACATCTCTGATACATTCTTTTCGTGTTGGGCCAGAAGTACCGTGAGAGCAATTTTTCTTGTGCTGTTGCAATCTTAAGATTGCAGCCTTATGATTCCTGTTCCAGCTGGAACCTGAACAAGAAAAGAAATGATTTGAACATTCCAAAACTTGAGAAATAAATAGAGAGGGTTCTGAACCCAGCACCCCGGGGCTTTGGGCAAGTTTGCATCCAGCTCTGAATTGCAGAGCTGACTGCTATCCATGAAATAGACTGAACCAAAATCTTGGATGCAAATAGACCCAAACTTTGGGGACATTCAGGTCTAGATTTTTGCAGCCGTGTTAAATTGCTCCTTTAAAAAAACCTTTACCTCCCCCAATGACTGAAGTTCTTTTGAGGCAAGGAAACCTTATTATTTTCTATACCAGTTCACACAGTCCTGTTTACAGGACAAGAGACCTCTCTGTAATTACATGTCTTATATTTTATCAAGATTCTAAGCCAATTTATTTCTGCAAAAAACTGTGTCTTTAAATTGTAAAAATCACTCCATAAATCTCTAGTTAAAACAGTCAAGGTCTGATACCTTATCTGCGCTCTTACTGTGTATGAGGTCACATCATCAGCATGTAGATGTACAGAATATTTCATGAACTATACAGCGTCGACAGGTCATTAATAAAAACTGAAAAAGTAAAAGCCCTCTAATTAGCTCCTGAGGTAACTTTGCATGTAACATTTTCACCTCAGATTCAACACCATTAAACAAAATGAGTGGGGTTTGCTCACTAATGTAGCCAAAGAACCATTCTACTGTAGTTAAACTCAGCCAAATTGAGGGAAACTTAGATAGCAATATGTTGTGATTTATTGGATCAAAGGCCACAGTCAAATCAATATAGATAGTTCCTGCATAAAAAATTATAATGAATGGCTATAACAATATCATCAAGGTTACCTTGAAAAGAGCAATGGAGCAGACCATAAAAACATGACTAAAAATAGGGTCAATACATTATCTTTGAAAGGAAAGCTCATTAATTTTTGAGTAATTTGGACCAAACAGAGAAAACACAAATAGGTTACAATTAGGGCAATGTAATGGGCTTACTGTAGCATCATTTCAAATGGCTGGTCATCTCAAATTAGAAAGGAAATATTATAATAAATACATAGCAACAGGTTTGAAAAGATATTAATGAAGATATTTAAGGAAGCATGGGGTAATATTTCTAATGTTTAGCATATTGACTGGGATGTGGGACTTCCAGTTTCTATTTTCAGCTGTCAACTAACTCACTGGATGCCAATTTTGTGAGTCAAGATTTGTAGAGTACTTTGAGATCTTCAGATGAAATGTGCTACGGGCATATAAAGAGCATGGTCTGAAGAGACTCTGCTGTTCTTTTCTTCTTATTCAAACAAATTACATTTGAGACAAAAGTCAATGGAATGATCAGGCCACTATATTAGTTACATAGGTTGGATTGAAATGAAAAAAATCTCACTATTCTATTGGTTTCAGCCTATTAAGAACCACTTGCTAATCAAAAGTGTACTGATCTACAGAAGTCCATAGTGAGTCAGGTAGATCTCAATGGACAGCGCCACTGTCTCAAAACATACCCTGGAGCAAAGCAGGGTGAACTATTTATTGCAGATAATGTATTCCACAAGTTTCATCCTCTGTTTTGTTTGTGAATTATTCACAAACAGATTGTTCACTAATTCATTTGTTATTTGAAATTGTTTGATGGTTTGTGAAAACATTTTTCAGCTTATGGGTTGTTCACAAGCAAACTACTTTGTCTTTTTGCTATTCAGTATTTATGGTGTATGATTGGTCACCTAAAACACACTGTCTTACTTCTGCTCGATGGCTGGATCACTGAAACTTTTGTAAACAAGAGACAGAGGGCAGGTCTTCACTACGGGGGGGGGGGGGTTCGATTTAATATACGCAAATTCAGCTACGTGAATAGCGTAGCTGAATTCGACCTATCGGAGCCGACTTACCCCGCTGGGAGGATGGCGGCAAAATCGACCTCCGTGGCTCCCCGTCGACGGCACTTACTCCCACCTCCGCTGGTGGAGTAAGAGCGTCGATTCGGGGATCGATTGTCGCGTCCCGACTAGACGCGATAATTCGATCCCCGAGAGATCGATTTCTACCCGCCGATTCAGGCGGGTAGTGTAGACCTAGCCAGAGAGAGAGTTCAAAGAGAATTTGAGATGGACATGTGAACACTTCTAGTGTGAATGGATTAACATGAACAGTCATGAGATACTTTTTGTACCTATACCTGTAAACAAAAATTCTTTAATACAAAAGATGCACAATGTCTTTTACATCAGCAAATCAATCTGAATTACCTGTTCAAACAATTCTAAAATCTGGGATTTATTTAAAAATGATTTTTAAAGGACTACTAGCCTATATCACTGCAGCCATAACTGAAGGTAATTCAATTGAAATTAATGGATTTGGGGCTGTTTACACCAGAAGTTAATTGTTCCTGCTTCCATTAGTTAAATTGAGATTTGTTGGCTTCTGTGTTGTTTTTTAAATTCTTATTAATAATTCTAAAATGTCATTTGACAATAGTTCACGCCTGGCATTTTGATGTTTTCTTCAAAGAACTATCAAGCTTATGAGTATTTAAACAACTCCATCTCTATACTGATGCTTATCCACCAACCAAGTGCCCTGATCCTTCTCATTATCCTGCCTGTTCAATCAGTATAGGGCACTGTTATGGGGAAGTTAGTGAAGAAGTAGGCATGGTAGTGCCTTCAATATGCTGATGACACCTAGCTGAACATTTGCACTTCTTCTGCCCCTGCAGGTTCAGTGGAGTACAGCTTATTGAGTGAGAGGGATGCTAAAGGACAGAGCGTCTGGCTCTGAAACATCCCCACCCTGCACTGCTTCAGGGTAAGTTTGAGGATGGTGCTGGGATGCACACATCATCCAGCAAATCACACTGCAGGAATCAGCACAACGTTTAATACTGCTTCATCCAAGCACCAAGCCGAGTTATAATGGAATCTCTTTGAATTAAACAGATAAACTACAGAGGACTAATAGGAAAATTCAATAGAAGTTTTACACTATAAAAGAATCGAGGCCCTCACTCTTAAAACTAGCATCTCCATTTGATGGGAAGCAGGACTTTGAAGAATACTAGAGCTCTAAAATCACCATAGCTGACTTGGATTATTTCATTTTTGGAGTGAAGTCTTATTTTATCCCCGGTGCTAATGCAACTGAAGATTAATTTTAAAAGCTATTTTATTGGCCACAGTGGTTTTCTTCTTAGATTGAGTGGATGACAGCCACCAGTAATGTGATTGGGTTGCTTGGCCCCTGCAGTACAGGGTCCTATGCGAACAGCAGGCCTGCCATGCTTTAAACTGATGGCATGTTAAAATAAATTTCCAATGAACCCAAGATACTTCATGTCCTCCCCTGAAGTTGCCTAATAATTTATTCTCTGTCAATATTCTTGACTGAATTAAATAGAATCCTTGACTTTGCCTATTCAACTCTGAGACAATGGTATGCCCAGTTCAGTGTGGGATGGGCAAACATAGTGCAATTGTTTAGTCTGACTGAAGAATTTACTTTAGGGAATAATTCTACATTGGTGGCTGTTGGATACACTAATACCTAATAGCCCTTTTCCCAACTCTTTAATAATGTCTCCTTGTTCAGGCCTAATAACTTGCTTAACTAGTTTCTTTGTACAACTATAGCTGAAGCTGTTTTTTCCCAAAAGGTAGCTGCCCCAAACATCCTTAGAGAAGAGCCATTATTGATATTAACACACTTGGTGCAGCAATAGCTAAGCAGAAAATTGCTCATAATAATCTAAGAGTTTGTCTACACAATGAGTTAATTCAAAGTAGAGGGGTATAAATTCAAGTGTGCATTAGTCTGTCATGAACTAACTGGCCTGTAAGGATCCTAGTGGTGTACATTGAAAGTTCCCCAGAGCATAATAATGTAGTTCCATTTTAAACTGTACTACACTGCTGTGCACTAGGAAACTTGAGTGTGTACCAGCAGGGTCCACACAGATCAGTAAGTGTGCAACATGTTAGCATGCAGTAGCATTTACACTCCACTAATGTGGACTAATGCACTGCACAGATGAGCCCTAAAACAGCAGTGGTCTAGGGTACTAAGCATGTGCCTGGAAGTCAACAGATGTTGGTTTTATTCATGACTCTGCCAATGACTAGTAACTTAACAGTTCTTTGCCTTAGTTTCCCAGCCTGCAAAATGGGAATAATAATATTAGCCCTACTATGTCAAATGGTTTAAGTTGTGTTCATGAAAATTGATACATTTAATTAGCAGCAAGGCTTCATCTGGGTCACTGTGTCTTGGCAAAAGCAAAACAAAATCCATATTTATTGATAATGATACAGACATAATAGGAAGCACTGAAATACAACACTAAATTAGAAATGTGAGATTTTGATGGTATTTGAAATAGTGAACTTTGTCCTTTTACTGTAGAAAAATCTACCCAACCCTCACACAGAGATGCACTTGGAAAATATGTATAAGTAAAGAGAAATCCATAAAAGACTTAGCACAGATATTATATTGGATGATCAAAGCACTCACAAACACAGAATATATAAAATTAAACTACAATGGTCAGAAAATTATTCCTGTATTTTCTGCAGGTTGATTTTTTTCAGTACTATGTTCTCCATGAAAATCAGAAGAAATGTTAACACTTTAAAATAATATTAAAAGATACTAAGTAACTATTATTAAAAATGGCAAATATGATACAATGGAACAGTCAACATTTGATATAGACTAGCCTTCTTTTACTTTTACTGGCAACCTCGATGAGTTTCTCACCTACGTACTTAAGGAGCAGGATATCATTGGGACTATACTTTCCATGGAGAGCCAGCTGCTGGCAGTATTTTAGATGTTCACTAGAGAAACTTGAAAATACCTACTAGGACTGTAAATCAGCCACATCTAAACTCAGACTTTTGCAAGAAAGGAATCTAAACCAGGTCAGTCCTAAGACATTTGTGAGAAATGACTTTTGCAATAAAAAATTGACCTGTCTTAGGTGCCTAACTCCAGGAGAGGGTTCATGGCTGAAAATCACAAGTGGAGGGAGGTGCCTTCTCTCAGGCACCAACTCCCTTTGAGGGGTGAGGCTTAGGCCCTATCCTTCTCCTTGGCATTTCCTATTGACTAGCTTAGGTGGCTCCTCACTCAGTTTGCTGACTTCTGTGAATCTTATAGATGCTTATATCTAGGTTCTTATAGATCTTATAGATGCCTAGGTAGATGCCTAACTCTACCCCCTATGATTTGACACTGTGAATTCTAGTAAGTGGCAGAGAGTGCCTAAAGTTTAGGCTTATTGCAATGCTGAGTCTAAGGGCTAGTCTACACTACCACACTACATTGGAACAGCTGCACTAATGCAGCTGTGCTGCTGTAGCTCATCTGGTGAAGATGTGCAATGCCGATGGGAGAGAACTCTCGCGTTGGCATAATTATTCCACCTCAAGGAGAGGCAGAAGCTATGTCAGTGGGAGAACGTCCCCTGCCGACTTGGCGCTCGTGTGGATGGCACTTACGATGATGTTACTTGCGTTGCTCAGGAGATGGCTTTTTCACACCCTGGAATGGCGTAAATTACATTGACTTAAGCAGCAGTGTAGACAAGATAAGTTCCTTTCTGGATCTAGCCCTGTGTGATCTACAGACAACTGCAGAGGAGACTTGAGTTAGCAGGCAATAGTGCTAACTTATCTTAACTGGAATTTGCTCTTTGTATAGTTTATAGCTGAAGGCAAGGCCCAGCAACTACTAAACGCAATGGGCCAAATCTCATTGTCAACGGGAGCTGTGCCTGAATAGAGACCAAATCATTCGATCCAATAGAAGCATACAACTCACAATTACATCATATATAGAAGAAAACATTGTGTTGCTTTCTGCATCCAATTCTAAGCCTTTTTAGAAATCTGATGATCTTATTTAGTCCATAGATTAAGATCTCAGCATAAATGTAATAAAATTACAATAAAGGTTATGTATCAAGAAAGTGTTGGTTGCTCATAAGGATAAAGTATTCTAGTCATAATTAAATTTCAAATCTAATTATAATTTGAGAAGTCCTTTTAATTACATTGCAATATTTTGCTTTCGTAGAAAGATGATTGCTATAGCATCTTTTATCTGTAATTTTCTTTTAATTAAAAAATGTAAATAAATCAAAACCACCTACTTAAAAATATTTACTTTATAAATGAAAAACAACAACAAAAATACAGGGATTTCTCTAGCCTGGATTTATCTGCTGAATCGTATTTACAGCTATATTTTGTTAAAACAAAGCAGTGACAGGAATAATATAATTGATTTTTATATTTTTTAGTGTATTTTGCAGCTGCCGATTTCATCACCATTTTAATTTCAGAACAAATTCTCTGCTCAATTTCCAAGCTGTGGCTTAACTTTCAAAAACAAACTTTCACATGAAAGAAGAATGATGGTGATGATATTGACCAAAGGGGAAAGAAGTTTTCTCACAATAAGGCAGAAGAGCAAGGAGGAAATAAGGCCCTTCTCAAAAGGCTGGGATAGTACAAAGCTGTTGGCTGTGTCTCCAGACTGAACTGCTGCAGCTGGGCCATGATTTGCCACAGTGATAAGTGTTTTTAGGTGTGTCTATTTTTGAATGTCCCACCTGAGATACCTTAAAGGGACATGATTTTCATAAAGTGCTGAGGGTTCTCACCCTTTACAAATCAAGTACCTTTAGGGTGTCTCAAATTGGGCATGCAAAAATGGAGACATCTAAAAATCACAAGTCACTTTGGAAGATCTTATCCACTGAACTCTTTGATATTCTTCAATAACTAAACTATTAAAAAGAAAACAAAGACAAGCATTGCTCCTGGAAAGATTTATGCACAGAATTTTAAGTAGTCCCACTGAGTTCAGTTGGATTACTCACATTTGTAAATTGTTGCAGGATCAGGGCAATATTGTTGAACTAACCAAGCCAATCAGTTAAACTATTCCTGAATCTGCCAAAAGTGTTTAAAAAAATGAGAGAAGTTTTACATAGAAATTTACTAGTACCAGGGCCGGCTCCAGGCACCAGCTTGCCAAGCAGGTGCTTGGGGTGGCCACTCTGGAGAGGCCATTTTGCCCTTTTTTTTTTTTTTTTTTTGCGCCGCTTGGGGCGGCAAAACCCCTGGAGCCGGCCCTAGCTAGTACATGCAGGAGAACAGTGGTTTCTCAGATTCTCCAGGACTAATAAAATTTAATCTGAGTCTTTATAATATTTTTGGTTGCTCATGCTGATAATGGTGTAGCAGATTGTTTTTTTCTCTTGAACACAGCCTATAGACACCATGCTTTATGGGGACAGAATTCTGGTTTGTGATGAGCATATATTCTTATCACTTAACCTGTAAGATTAACAAAAAGGAAGTGGGACACCCTGATTCTGATGCCTTTCAATCATCCTGGAGATATTGTTCAACAAGACCTTTGAGACGGGAGTCATGGAAAGGTACAAAGTGGCATCTACAAGAAGCAGAGGGTATATTCCACTTGTTAATCTGTGTGCACCCTCTAGTCTGGGAATCACTACTATTTACAGTACAGGCTCCAGTACTGATAGTTCTTATTCTCTGTAGGAACAAACTGTGCACTGTGGCTGCATGTGGCTTACTCTTTAGTGGCTTATATCATCAGATCTGAATCTATTCCATTCCATCCCGGATGTGAGAACAGGCAAAAATGATTGTATGTCATCTTTATGCCCCACCAAATCTTTGGGATAGTGTGTGTGTGGAGGGGGGGCGGGGGCAGAAGGGGGAGATTCACTTCCAAATTAAACGTAAAGCATCTTTATGTGGCTGTTCCAAAAGCCAGAGACCAGTGGAGTACAGCAGCACTTTAGCCTTGCCTTCTTTCCCACAAACCCTCATTTGCAGCTCAAAAAGAAAGTGCTTTACACTGGAGAATTCCACTACTCTGCTCAGGTTTATGGAGCCAAATGGCACAGAGTCTTAATATTCCCAAAAGAAAATCTTCATTAGGATAAGGTTGTACATAGAGTCAAAGTTCATGTTAGCACCTTAATTGTGTATTTCCAGACTTTATGGCAGTTAGGCATCTTAAACTAAAATGATCTAAATTACCGGTATTTACTATCTGATTTAAGGCTTTTTTTTTAAACATTGATAATTTTCTATCATTTCCTAACTTTCAGACATATTTTAGTAACTACACGAAGAATGTTCAAATAACATCATTGTAAATTAAAGGTTTATATAGAACCCTAACTTTATCTTAATAAAGTTTGTGATTGGGATTTTGTTAAAATGGCTTTTATATCAATATGGGAAAACTTGACGTAGGTAAAGTTGCTAAAGTTTGGAGCAGAGAGAGATCAGGGACTAGCATTCATGAAGAGTATCCACTTTGAAGCAATTTCTCTAGTACCTATAAACTACTGGCCCACTTGTGGACTTTAAGAATCCTGCACTATACCCTACCAGTTTTTATGCAGACTAAGTCGTTCACATTCAGCAGCAAACACCTAAAAAACTGTATGATGTATAGAGAGCAGAGTTCCCAAAAGTTTAAGGAAAAAGCTGAATATCTCGAAAATTAGACCACTGTCCAATTCCCCTGACCTTGTGACAGGACAACAGAACAAACCAAATGTGGAGTTTCTCAGTCAATTTATTTTTTAAATATGAAATGGCAAAAACATGATACTTTTCAAAAAGGGAAAACATCTGACTTTTCATACTGTCCTATCTTATGAACATCTTTCTGATTTTCCTCGAACTTTTAAAGACAACAAAGCTTCCATTGGCACAGACCCGCACAAGAATACTGTGGTGTAATTTGAGACAGAGGAAATCAAAATAGCACTTTTAACAGCAACAAAGCCACTATTATCTGTGTGTGGAGAGATTACTCTGTCACCATAAACACTTTTATTCGTGTTTTATTATCCAAATAATTTTGAATGGGATTTTCAAAAGCACTCAAGTATTGGTCTAACTCTGCCATCAAAGTCAGCAGACAAACACGCCTGTTAACTTCAATGGAAGCAGAGTCAGGCCAATGCTGAATGCTTTTGAAATACTCATCTTTCATGTACACTGAACTGGGGAAGCTGGAGAGTTTCTCATTTAACATGACCATTTACATTCCTGTTTCCTAATGTGGCTGTTTCCTAGCTATCACATCTTTATATGGTGAACTGTTCTGTTTCTGACTTGGCTTACTTGTTGTTTTTTTTTTATGTGACATTTTTTTGGATCAGACAGTTACCGTAGTGCTCTTTTTCAGCTTGGCTTCAGTCACTATGTGTCTCTCAATGATCACAAAAGCTCACATTATTCTGTAATACTTCCCCTCTCAATGCACAGTACTATAGCACAGAGGAGCTCTGGAGTTTCCTACACTAATTGTATCCCTGCAGCAGCAAAAGCCAGAATTTCTTACAGGCTGTTAATATTTTCCACTCTAGTATCTGGTGCCAAAATTATCCCACAACTTGCTCCAAGTTTCCTGACAAGATACATTTTTTAGCAAGGTGTACAGTAGATTTACATATGCATCTTCTCTCAGCCTGATGCTGCTTTCTGTACTGCTTCCACATCACTGACACCAGACATGTTTTTTTCCCCCTACAGGAGGGCCGACCAGGCTGCTAGCATATAGTGAGGTAAATTCTGATCTCAGTTACACTGGTGTAATCTGCATTAAATCTGCTGACTTCACTGGATTTACATCAATGTAACTGATATCGGGATCTTACCCATTGGGACTTGCAGTATCCTAGCCAGCAATCCCATTTCTTACGGCTGCTTTCTCTCTGCAGTGTAGAAATACAGTCCATACTCTCACCCAGACTCTGTTGCTTATTGGAGAAAATATGTATCAACTAAGACACATAATATAATTGGTCTGTACAGCATGGGAAGAGGTATCTACTACGCAAGAGATAAAACCATAGCTGATATTTCCAAATGAAAAATAAGTCAGTGCAACTAGCAAGAAGATAAGATAATCAACATAGGGAAGGTCACTAAAAACCAGTGAGCTACACTGCCCTTAAGCACAAACTGGCAGTGAGTAAACTGTGCCAGCCCAGGAGTAGCTCTAGGAGGCATTGTGCTTCAGAGAACACCTGTGGGTCACAAACTTTCCCCTGATTTGCCTTGTTCTGGGGAGGGTGTTGTCCAGCCGTGAATTATGACAAGCCCCTATGTTGCCCCCTCTGTATGTGTAGAGGTGGGGATGGAGCCAAGGCTCTAGGCATTCTTCACCCTTCCTCTCCCAGTTGTTCTTGGGAGAATTTAAGTGGATTCTGTTGTCTAAAGCTATGTCTACATTACAGACCTTACAGTGGTACATACCACTGCAGCTGGGCTGCTGTAAGGTCTCCTGTGTAGCCGCCCTATGTCAATGGGAGACAGCTCTCCCGCTGGTATAATTAAACCACCCCCAATGAGTGGCGGTAGTTACGCAGGCAAGAGACTGTCTCCCGCTGACATAGTGCTGTCCACACTGACTCTTTTGTCAGTGAAACTTTTGTTGGTTAGAGGGGTGTTTTTTTCACACCTCTGACTGACAAAAGTTTTGCCGACAAAAGTGCTAGTGTAGACAAAGCTTAAATCTAGTTCCTGAATTTCAAGAAGTTTTAATTTTGCTTTGCAAATCAGCCATAGACAAAGGGTAACCAGGCCAGAAGGAGATAACTTCACTGCAATCCACCAATTCATGTGGCTGCATAGAACAAAGGATGCCTAGTGATTACAGGACAGGGAGTTCAGAGCTTTTACAATGGAAAGAAGGGATCACTTAAAAACATACTGGGTTTGAACAAAACTGCAAATGAAACTGCATTTGTGGTAGTTGAAAAACAAAGACAAGGAGAAACTTGTGTGACAGTTTGGGAGGCAGACAAAAGTTTTGTTTACATTGTGCTGATTTTGCCATTTACTATTAATCTCTATTTATTGTACTTACAATTCCTGCAGAATCTAATTCCCCTGTATTTTTTTCATTCTGTATCCTAGGAAGGAGCCCCATTCAGCCGGCCAACTTCTCCTCTTCTCATGCAGTCGTCTTGGTTCAATATTTTCAGCAATACCATAGGTGTCAGTTTATCTTTGCTGGCTACTTCTCTACTAGCCTGAACTCACAGCTACTGTTTTCCATATAGCATGACAGGCCAGAGCCTCTCAGCTATAACTATAATTTTTCCTACACCACTGTCTTTCTCAGTTTGCTGTTGCTTGGACTATGGCCTTGGTCTCACTGGTACAGTTTCTCCTGGTGTGCTGTTTTCCTTCCACTTTCACAGACATCATTTCATCTAAATTTGCCATGTTTTTTGCTTCCCTGCCACTTGCCAGGCAACTTACTATACCTCTACCCCGATATAACACTGTCCCCGGGAGCCAAAAAATCTTACCGCGTTATAGATGAAACCGTGTTATATTGTACTTACTTTGATCCACCAGAGCACACAGCCCCGCCCCCCGGAGCGCTGCCTTACCGCGTTATATCCAAATTCGTGTTATATCGGGTCGCGTTATATCGGGGTAGAGGTGTAGTAGGTTTTTCTAGGATTCCCTATAGAGGTTGTACACTTAGTTCTTTATGTTTTTCAGTGTCAACTTTTTCCTTCCAAATATTATCATATACAGCAATGTAAACCACACCATTGGAAAGCCTCTTTGAAGTGGTTTTCCTAGTTATTTTAGCTTTAGGCTTCTGTCCTGGGTTACTATACTGTCTCTTCAAGATTTTGTTTCGAAGATCATACCCAAAAATATCTGATCTGAGGGTTGCTTGTAGAATACTGCAAAACGACTTCCCCCAAAGCTCTGGGGTGTTTGGATGACATAGGGTTTTTGTTCCCCATTTAGTTCAAAATTTGGGAGTGTCACGTAAACCTTTTAATTCCAGCCATTATGTCTAGTTTACACTGTAAGCTCTTCATGGCAGGGACCAGCCAACCTTTCATTGTCTGTTAGGAACTAGGAACACAGAAGATGCTGTATGTGACACTAATGATTTGAGTTCATCTCTAAACCGAGCCCTGAAAACTACTGATAAAATGCCAGCGTGCGAATAGCACAGCTGCCGTAATGGGGAAACAGTGCTTTCTTAAGTATATTAGCATTTTCTGGCTCTTGTGCTACCTGATTCGTGAGCTAAGCTCAGGCTTTTTTGGGGGGGAAAGATAGTGGCCTGACAGGCAGTCCCAGTTTAAATAACTTCCTAAGAGCATGACCTGGTTTCTGCACGATAGCAGAAAGTGGAGCCACCATGTCATTTGATAGAGAGACTGAGATGAGGTGGGGCTGCAGGCAAAGGAAACCTATCCATTCCGCAGCTATTAAAGCAGCCATATGGGATGGTAAGAATTGTCTAACAAGGCCAATAATATGCTTCAATATCCTCCAATGAAAATCATTCCACTCCATTAGTGAGAGAGAAATGGTGGCCTTCTGTGGGCTATCAGGCAATAGCCAAGGATCCCACTTGTTGATATCCTTTAACCAGGGCTGCAAGGTCCAGGCCCACAAGGTCCAGGCCCCTTGTATCACATTTTAAAAAACTTAGATCGTCAGTGTGGAATCTTTTCATTTTTGTGTATGTACAGTTTGTGACTCTGAATAGCCAGAATGAGATGTTTACGTGTGACAGGATCAATTATTGCGTGACGAATGGTTACATTTATATCTTCAAAACCTGACTGACTTGTGCCAAACTGTTTTTCATTTAAAAACTCAGGCTTACATGATATGCCTAAACCAGTGGCCCAGTCTTAAAAGGTAATGATTGCAGAATAATAATATAGAACAGCAACATTAATATCACTTATTTTGTCTCCAAGAAAAACCCTGCATTGGCTACAAGTTGATTGAGAAGAATGGGGGCGCAGCCTGTAATAATTCATTCTCATAATTCTGACTCATTGTTATTGTGCTGTTTGCCTTATGATTACAAGAGGTTAATTCACGCAGGGGTTAGTTTCAGGTGAGCAGGAAAGGGGAAAGAGCTTCAGACAGCCCTATTTGCTAATACTTAAAAGGACAATGCAGGTATCACTCACAGTGAAGTTTTACCACCAACCATACTGAACTCAATAGTCTGGCTTGCCATGGAGGAAGTGGGGGGAGGGGAGGCGGGAGAGAGGGGCTTCCAGCTTGTAAGCAAAGGAGGATGCAAGTGGAGGAAACTGAAATGAAAATCTTTGGGCTTGTCTACATTTAAAACACGACAGCGTCATAACTGCACCTCTGCTGCTGTAGCACTTCAGTGTAGTCACTACTTATGCTGATGGGAGGGATTCGCCCATCGATGTAGGTAATCCACCTCCCCACAAGGTGATAGCTAGGTTGATGGAAGAATTCTTCTGTTGACCTAGCACTGTCTACTCCGGAAGTTAGGTCGGTATAGCTAAATCTTTCAGGGGTGTGGATTTTTCACACCCCTGAAAGAGGTAGCTATATCCATATGAAATCCTAGTGTAGACCAGGTCTTTGGATGAATAAAAAGAAGAACAGGAGAAATGAGGCAGAGACTGATGGAGAGCTGGCTGAATCCCCACTCCCCAGAAATGGGGCTGTCTGGGTAAGATAGGCCTACCTATGACCATATGTAAAATAGATCTGTGTGTAGATGTTTATTGTGCTAAAATCATTTTTTCTTGCCATGCTTTGCTTCTGCTTTTAAGAGTAAACAATCCTTTGCTTTGAAAAGGCTTTTTTGTCTCACTGTATTCACACACAGCTCCTGAAGGGAAGGACCCAACCCCAGCTGGGCCTGGTGGGTACGCCTGGTTGAGCCCGAGGGTGCTGTAGCTCTGCTCCCAGTTTAAGAGGGGGAGAATTTGGGATTACAGCCCAGGACATGTGATGGCATGAGGCCTAATACCTGAGAAGACACTTGAGAGACCAGAAAGGGACCAAAGGTGCAGATGGCCCTGAAATGCAACACTGATTGCGGATTTCACATTTTCTGCAGTTTTCTGTAGAGTGCTTAGTTCTTACACTTGCAAAGAAAAGCTGGAAAATTGTGAATTAAGCATAACCAATGTTGCAATATGTCTGAGTCTGCAAAGAGCCAGAACAATAGCTCTGAGAGGTGCAACCTACCTCATGCATCTCAATGGGGTGTTAACTCCAAGGGTATGTATACACTAGTGATCGATCTATCAGGGATCGATTTATCGCGTCTAGTGTAGACGCAATAAATCGATCCTCAATCACTCTGCCGTCGACTCCAGAACTCCACCACGGTGAGAGGCAGAAGGAGAGTCGACGGGGGAGCGGCGACCATCGATCCCGCGCTGCGAGGACGCAAAGTAAGTGATTCTAAGTCGATCTAAGATACATTGACTTCAGCTATGATATTCTCATAGCTGAAGTTGTGTATCTTAGATCTATCCCCCCCCCCAGTGTAGACCAGGCCCAAGATCCACTCCTCTGGTGGACTTCACAAACATTATCTCAGCAGAGGACTCCATGGGTGGAAGAGTGAAGAAGGCTTGGCCACCCACCTAAGAAGATACACTCAGCAGCCGGGGCAAATACTAGGACCCCTGCTATTGCCTCTGCTTCCCTGTTGTGGGAGAGAGAACCCTGCTGCTTTCCCTGCTGCTCCCAAAGAGGAGAGAGGACCCTTGCTGTTGCTCCTGGAAAAGAGAGTAAAGGGTCTGCAGGCTGCTGCTTTTGACTCTCAAGGAGGTTCTCTAACACACCAGGTCAGAGCCATGGCCATAGGGTGAGGACAGGGCTGCAGGTACAGGTCTCCACATTGCACTGTAACTAGGGCCTCGGATTGCCTTAATCCAGCCCTGCATGAATATAAATTACCACTGGCCAAATCCTGCAGTCCTTAGATTTTACTTGGGTAAAGCTTCCTTTGACATGAAGGACTGCAGTGTTCTTGGACCCTCTAACACTAATGGAAGTTATGCAAGTGCCATGAGAAGAGAACTTGGCTTATTTTGATCATATCAATTGCTAACTTGGCAAACATGTTCCCGAACCTAAACAGCCAGCTTTAGTAATGAAAAAGTACAGCCAAGAACCAATTTGGCTTAAGTAGCAAAGAGTTAGTTCAGATAAAATAAGAACTGACCTGAACTTGATCATGAACTTACTGAGATTTATTTAAAAAAAAAAAAAATGTGTGTAAGACTCTGCACTTCAGCTGTAGCTATCATTAGGAGAGGTTCTTTGGAAATACCAGTGCGACAAACAGTGCCTCGCTACGGCTGGGACAAGGAAGCAAAATGGTAACATATTTTGAGATGGGCTTGAGCAAAAAGCCTGGATCCAAACCCTGTCCCCCTAAAGACTTGAAGACTATCCATAGTTTCAGGTTTGGATCTATGCCTTAAAGAAAAACTATTCTCACAGTTTTGCTGTCCCTGCTAAATCCAGTATATACTGGAAACCTCCTGAAAACTGATCTTCTTTCAAGATTTTCTACCTTCTAGAATGCACTGATGTACTAGCTCAGCACATGTGGGTCAGTAAATTTGTATAAGAGAAATGAACCCAAGCCACAAGTTTGGATAGCGACCTGAACTTTTTGAAAATTTTGGGGGTGGTGGAGGAGGGGCCCATCTCTTCTGAATCACTCGAGCAAGGCTTAGACTTGGAAAATAAAACAGGTACGTCTACTGGTTCTGGGACAGATTCTGTTCCCAGTTAGACCCATTTGTAATGGAGAGAATAGCTGTCCCATTTTTTCTCCTTCCAGTCCCACCCGATAGATTTGGGCTTCCCCCATTACTGAATGTGTGCAAATGAATGACCATCGGACCCCTTTGTCAAGTGTTGCCATGTCACTTTTAGATCAGCCTACATATTTCTGTTCAAGGGATCATTACTATTATTTTAAAACAGCTGGTTTCAACATAATCCACATAAATAGTAGATTGGCACTGCCACTCTATGAGGGCATGTGTAGAAAAGAGCTGGCTGATGCAACAATATTTATGGATTAGCAATTTGGAACACTTTAAATGGCAGTGCTTCTTGTCACTGCACCTCATCCTGGGGCTCTGGCATTCAAATACAGCCAGGGCGGCCATCAAGTCAGGGGATCCACTGCAATGGCTACCCAAGAACTAACCGCTAACATTGACTGCAGGTGCCTATAGAATGCAGCAGAGGAAGGTGAAAATCCCTCTGTGGTGAGGAAGTGTGAAAGCCACCTTGTCATCCTTGCACTGGGACCAATGGATGTACTGTCATGACTCTCTGCGTCCCCCTCCCCAGTGTACTCCTGCCAGGCCTGGCTTGGGAGTTCTCTGAGAGAAGCCAGGAATCCCCATATAATACAGTGATGTGAAATGACGTGTAATCAATGACCACTGGAACCTGTGAACGCTTTGCATCTTTTAGAAGCATTTTCAGAGGATATGTGCTATGTAACTGATCCCTCTGCAGCTGTGACTGTTATGAGTTGCAGCTGACTGGTGGGAACGAGACACCACTCCAAACTATCAGTTATGTCACCCAGGTTTGTTAAAATGTCCTCTTAGTTGCTCCAGCCCCTGTGCTCAGGCCAGCTCATTCCCCCTGACAGGGGCAGGATGCTGATTCATCTACCCTTGTCTGTCCTGATCTTCTGCATACTAGGGCTAGCCCATGAACTTAGACAGCTCTCTACCTGGAGTCACCCTGCTGAAAGGCCAAGTGGCCCATTCTTCAATACCATCCTAGGACCAAGTTCAGTTCTTTTGTAGCTACAGGGTCATCCAGACCCTGGATGGGTTCACCATGGGGCAGCGGAAGCTTGTTCTGCTTAACATTTAGGCACACTGGTCCTAATGTAGGCACCTAATGCAAAATTCTCATTGACTTCAGTGGGAGCAGGACTAGATCCATGCAGCACCCCATAAATACTAAATAATAATAACAAGGAGGCTGTCAGTGCGGCTGCCATTGCTGCTTTAAGTGAATGGATAGTGTGCTGGTTCAAATAACGGGGTTAATAAAGGACATGTTCTGAATTTCAGGAGCTAGCTGAAAGGCTTAGAGCTTCAAGGACACTAAGAACCCTTTGAGGATTTACAGGTGATGAACATGCACAAGTCATGCAGTCTGCCCACAATGCCTGTCTGACCACATGACCCGTCAGAACAGCAGCCACATGTTTAAAGCACTAATGCTGACTTCCTGGCTGCGCACTGAAATGCCCCAAGGGTACTGAAGTAGTTTATCCAGGACCAGGAAAGAAAAGAAATCAGTTAAAGTCTTAGCATGTGAACTCCCAAGGCCATTACAGCCTATGTGGAAATGTAAAGAATTTCTTGAGCAAGCTGTTACACACCAAAAGAAAAGCCACTTAAAACATCTTCAAACTATCAAAGTCAGAGATGATTTGATAGAACCTTACAAATCCCATAATCTACTGTAAGTAGCAGCTAAACCTTGGCTTCACCAACATGTCTGCAAGTGGGAAGGAATCAAGAGGATAATTTATCCAAGTCCAGGGTAATGAAGTGTTAACAAAAACCATATGAAGTTATTACTACAACCACAGGCCACAAAATGCAAAGGGGGAATAATGATCTCAAGAGACCTACCTATTTTCAGTCATCTTCTACTTCATGGTTCACCTAAAGGCATTCACCAAAACAGGAGGCACATCAATTGAAATAAAGTGATTAATTACCCCTAATGAACAATGCTGATCATATTGTCTCTAAAATATAGTCGGCTGACATTGATATATACATACTTCAACTCATTCTTCCCAAGTTTATTAGGTACATATGTCTACAGCAGACACAAATGAAACATTCTACAACTAGGCTCCAAGCCAAAAACTAATTTATTCTTTAATGTGGTAGTGATTACTTGGTGGTTCCTTGAGCAGAGATGACAGGTCTGAGCTAATGGAGTTGTACTGTAAGTTAATATAAATCATGACAGAACAATTAATTACAGAAACCACTGCAAATCCCTTTGTTAGTTTTCCCCATCACCAGAAGGATTTAATAATGTTCATTTTGCTAAGTTCCTGTGACATTTACAAGTCTTAAACCATTTTTAATCAAATCAATATCACTGGCTGCTAAATTTAGTTGTGCTTCGCTAGCAAGTCCTGGAATGCATCAATACTAATGTTTCCTACCTTCTGTTCAAATGAATCAGACTGAAACCACACACTTCCTCTTTATTTGTTTATGTTGAGTAATTGGGATTTTAAAAAAATTAACACCATAAGAAATAAGTATGTCAGAAGGAGTTAGGCGATAGAAAAGCCAGTCTATAGATAGATGCAATTTAGTGATTACGTGTATATCGCTTAGTCTAAAAAAACCTTGAAACTGACAAATTGTCCTTAATTCTCTGAGTGAGAGTATCTCACAACATAGGAGCAGGGTCAATTTGGAAACTGGGGTGGCTAAAATGGAGATGGGAGCAAATCTACGTGGTTAGTGTATAGTATTGGAGGCATGATCACTTACGTTAGTCTTTAAGGTGCCACCAGACTCCTTGTTGTTTTTGTAGATACAGACTAACACGGCTACCCCCTGATACTTGACACCAACTACTGTGAGCACCTAGACGCATTTGTTACCTACATTTTCAGGGTAAAAGTTCCCTGGGCACCCATGTTTCAGCCCCTGTGCATGCACACCACGGGCATGGCCCTCTGACTCTAGGTGCCCAGACACATAGCTCCTGGCTGAACACTGACTCATTCAAGGCGTCTGGATGCCTATCTCCCACCTGACACCCAGCGCAATTCACAGACCAGAGGACGACAGGCATTTGGCTGCCAAAGTCACATGTGAGGCCCAATCTGGTAGGCATGCTGAGAGGCTGCCTGTCAGATTGGGTCCCATTCAAAATTCCACAAGAAGAGGAGGAGGAAGTGGGAGGGGGTGCGGGTGAGGATCCCCACCTTATAACTTTTACCTGAGTGGTGAGAGCACTCACCTAGGATGCCAGAGGAGGAGAAAGTATTTGAACAGGGGTCTTCCACCTCCCAGGATTGTTCCACTGCAGATAAATACTTAAATAGTCATTGGGCCAGAGGGAGAGAGAGAGAAAGAGGGAGAGAGAGAGGAGGTAAGGAGAGAATTACTCTGTAATCCGGTTGCTAGGGAATTGAACCTGTCTCCCCCACATCCTAGGAGAGTGCTCTAGTCACTGGGTTAAAAGTTATAAGTTGGGCATTACTAACACCACCACCACCTCTTCCTCTTCCTCGGTTTCTTACTAAAACAGCATAGGCACATAGCTCCAGGAGAGGGTTCACCTCTGAGAACAGCTAGCAGAGATAGGGACCTCCCTACCACCTGGATTTGCGAGCCTCTCTCCCTGAGCGGGTGGGGCTTACCACACACTCACACCCCTTTGGCTGGCATCTCCTGTTGGCTAGTTTAGGCGGGAAGCTGCTTGGCGCGCTGGCTCTTGTGCACTGCAGTCTAAGGCGCCTATCTCTCCCCATTCATTTCATAGGGACCCTGAGCTTCCAACTAGGCTTTGTAAATCTCAGTGATTTTCTAGGTGCCTAAAACTTAGGTACTGTGACTCTCATTGTCACAATGCCTAACTTCTTTTGTGCATCCAGCCCTTAAACCTGAATTTTGTAAGCTCTTCTACATAGGTGGATCTCAATTTCCTGTATCTCATCATCCCAGCTGTAAAATAAGGATAAAAATACTCCCTGTGTTGTCTTGTCTATGCAAGATTGTAAGACCTCTGGGACACAGTCAGTCTCAATGTGTGCATACAATGCCTAGCACAATGGGTAGGGGTTTCTTGGCCCTACTGTACTACAGTATTAAGCAGGAACAACAGCAACAACTTTGGACGTTCATATATAGTGACTCTTTCCAGATAAGGAGTCGTGTAACATTTAATAACTGTAAAGCAGTTTGAAATGACAACTATAATTGGGGCCAATCCATCTCTTACTGTAATCAATGGGAGTTTGGAAACTGATGTAAATGAGAGCAGGATTGGGCCGATTATCTTGTAGGATGAAAAGATTTCTTTCAATATTATTGCCATCCAATCCAAAAACAAAATAGCTGGTTTCTGAATTCTTCAGCGGACTAATTCAACAGAGACATTTAATTTCACTGTGTAAAAAATAGTGTGGGAATTTATCAGTTCTTGGTTGTTATTTTACTCTGTCCTTAACAACAACAGAATCTGAAGAGGTTTGACATTTTGTTTCATTTAGACCAGTCTCTTTTTCTACATACCCAATGATCACACTCACAACGGTGCCTCTCTGGTCTCTCCCATCCTCAAGAGACTGCACATAGGTCATGGACTCAGAACGCCATCACATCAGCATCGAATAATAATAAAACCTAAAACTTCAAAGACATAGCTAGCTCCAAGGCCTGTGCTTTAGAAACCTCATGGCAAGTTTCTCCCTATTTATTTTATTTTATTTCATTTCATTAATTACTTTTGGTGCTATTAAGTGATCAAGTTGCATATAGCTCCTCTGTCTGTGACCTTATGTGCAATTCTCTGTACTACAGATGGGAAAACATTGTTGAAGCTTTTTTCCTTCTCCCTGCAAGCATAAAAACAAAACATCTAGATCTAAAGAAAGAAAGGGGGGGGGGAAGAAAAATCCAACTTTAAAAAATAAAATTACTCCCAGTGAGGTTCAAAGGCTGGACTCAGCCAGAATCCCTTATCTGTACTTTCCATTAATGTTGGCTCTTTGTATAACTAGTATAGATTGATAACTAGAGTTTCATTTCTTTTGTCCTTCCCCTGGACAATTACTTTCTATTTTACCTTAGATGACACCAAGTCATTGTGGCAGAGGCCCCCAAGACCTCACTGTGATTCTATAATGACTTAAATTCCCTACTTTCCCAGAGTGCCCTAAGACATCAGGCTTTTATGTCTTGCGCTGTTGCATTATGTCCTAATGGAAAATTTCTCTCCTAACT
Organism: Trachemys scripta elegans; assembly: GCF_013100865.1. Classification (NCBI taxonomy): domain Eukaryota; kingdom Metazoa; phylum Chordata; order Testudines; family Emydidae; genus Trachemys; species Trachemys scripta. The sequence continues at coordinate 116,317,012 of NC_048298.1, forward strand.
TAAGAGCTACCCTACCCCCCCATGAATAAACAATGACAATATATGGATCAAGAATGACCCCTGATACATTTGTCTTTAATGGAGGAATCACCGTAAACATTTATTTCCTTTCACCCTTTAGCAAAGAGATCTTCTCTGTGCAGAATTAAACACACACAAAGCATAAGTCATATTCAAATGTGGAACAGCAAGTAAAGACACTTCATTTAACATGCAGCTACGCTGGAGGCTCAGACCAATTTGGAATTCAATTTGCATGATAATGCTAAAAATAATAATGCTCTAATTAGGGTGTGTGTGTGTTTGTATGTTTACAGTCATAAAATTCACTGAAAAAACATCAAACGATTTTCTGTGTGCAACAGGAATTTAGGCGCTTCCTCTCAAAGGAAATCACAGACTGACCCCTAGTAAAATTTGTTTAACTAATTGTATGTTTTTCGAAGTAAACACCAAGGGACATGTGATCATGAACTATATTCCTTCTCTTTAGTGGAAGGCCATTGTCAGTCTATCCCTTTCACTAACACACATAACATATAGTGTTTTGATGCTCTGCAGTTACTGTAGACCCAGAATAAAAAATGCTCAGCTTCTTGTCTGCTAACCATGATCAAGCCTCAGGATTTAATCATGATTAGCTGACAATATGGTGAATAACATTTCTCCTGGTGCATTCTGATAGCAAGGTCACGCTCAGCATTGTATCAGCTAACTTCTTCCCAACTGCGTTCAGACACAACACATTCGTTCAGTATGAAGCAGCCCATGGCTTCAGATTAGTTTCTAGCACTGTAAATCAATTTATTATCACTATTTATTATTATTAATGTTTCTTTTAGTTAGAAATGGTACATTTTATTGAGAAAAAAAGCTAGTAAACCAAATCTCAGACCATTCATCAACTATTCATCATCTGCAATTCTTTGTGAATGGGTAAAAGTACCCAGAGGCAAAAATTGTCTAAGTCTTTCAGCTATAGCCAACAAAGGAAAATAAACTAAAATCATTTTGTCTTAGTGGATAATTTTTTACCCTCATGTTGCTTGTTCACGTGGTGTCACTGTCACCATATTCAAAAAATCAGAGTAGGGTATTGATCAGTGAACACTTGAGCATTGATGCGTCTTACATACTTTGCCAGGCTTCAAAGAATCTCAGAATGAGGGGATGAGCAATATTATGAGTTCTTTCATATCATAGTAGGTTTATAGGTTTATCTTACCTTGAACTAATTTGAAATTGAAGCTTCTACACGCACATTACAAGGAAAACATGATTTGTATGCTAAACAATTAGATTAAAAGGTTGTATCCTTTTGGACAAGCTAAGACTAAAGAATATCCCCAAACACAGTGTTGCTGTTCTGGTTATTACTTAGATTCTTTCAGCATTACAGTTTTTAAAGCTATATATAACTTGCTAATCCAGGTGTGGGTGTGTGGCAAGAAGTGGGGGGGGCACTGCTTTTTTAACTTTCCAAATCACAATTTAACTTTCCATATACAATTTTAAAATATAAAATGAAGCCCACGTATACTGCACCATGACCAAGAAACTGAAAGTCAAAGTTGATTTCCATAGATAGAATTTTTTTTTTTAAGTATGAGAGGACCAGGAAAAAATCAGCTTTTCTCCAAAAGCTGGACTTACATTCTGTTAGGCACTCAGATACTGTTGGGATGGGAGAAGTATAAAAAATTATTGTACACTATTTGAGGCAGGATCTGTCCTTTTAGTATATGTGTGTACAGCATGTAGCACAGTGGGGTCCCAACCTCGCTGAGGCCTTTAGGTACTTTCACAATATAGGTGACAACATACTACCGTTGAAAAACAGCTATTGTTAGATGCTAGCTCAATATCAATACATTGAATTTCATTGTGGAACCCTAAGGGATGAAACCTGCTGTCAGCTCCCATTGACTTCAGTGGGAGTTAAGGACATGCAACAATGGCACTCAGCACTGTGCAGCAGTGATCCCTAAATTACTGTTGCCTGTTCCAACGCCCATTGCAATCAAGGGAAAGACTCCCATTAGTTTCAGTGGGCTTTGGATCAGCTCCCATATGCAATTTCCAGCAAAGTGAATGGTAGGAAAGATATTAGTTAAAAACTCAAAGGAGAAAATAAACAGGCTAAAGAGGAAGCATGGACTTGTTATGTGTGACCAGGTCAAATAGACTCACTGTTTCACAACACAGTCTCTTTCCTAGTGTTGAAAAGTACCATCTATAAATCTGAAACTGTTTTAACATTGATAAATTTTCCTCCCAGTAATAATATGTTTCATGTTTGAATAAGTTGCTTAAAAAAAGCTTTACATCTTAACTTGTCAATGCCTTTTTTTAATTCAAATTGCACCGGCCATTAGAGAAAGTTAAAGAATTCACCTATCCCAGAAAATGGTTTGATTAAAATTGGTTGTTAAAATTTTAAGATCAGAGTGATTTCCTCTGCCCCTTGCTCACTCCCTGCTTGTATGCATGCTAGCTTTATAGTGGGCTCGTTAATAGAGCAGCTTGCCCAGTTTGTCATCTGTTTCATTATGCAAAATATATACGTTTCATTTACCTTTCCTGTGGAAAAAATCAGTTATCTTCAACCAGATGTGATGATTTCTTTGGGTTTCTTCTCAACTCCTGAACGGCTCAGAATCCCTAAAATCTCTCCTGGTGGTAGACTACTGGGGAACCCTGATGTGTGCCAATTTTAATGTAATGATCTTTATGTTCACATGTAACAACTTAGAATGCTGACCACTAGGCAAACTTAAACATTGAGCTGAAAGGAAAATGAAATAGTTTAAAATCTCTCTGAACATCATTAAAAGATCTATTTGACATGAGAATTAAAGAAGGAATTCCTAAAACAGAGCTTTAGTTTGCATGTCTTTGGTTTTATTATAGCTATGTGAATGAAGTGAAAATACTGAAAAAAATTCTCTCATCTCTTGACTTTTCTAACTGGAGTATTTAATGTCAATAAATGGACTAGAGAGACCTGAGCTGCAAAGTATGGATCTATATCTGTTTCTGAATTTCCCCAAAGTAATAGGGGTTTGCATCAGGCCTATCTATAATACATTATGTAAAACACATACACTGAAGCTGATCGAAATATTATATTTGCTGTTATTTTTACATATATAGTAGGGAATCGTAACCATGCATAGTGCTGTAAAATACAGATGATAGTGTGATAGATGCATCAATTTCCTGCAATATCTGTGAAAAACCTTATTGAATTCAATTTAAGTATTTTTGAGTCCATTGTATTAAATGGAAAGGTTATGTATTATTGTGCTCCTGGATTGTATATAACTTCACTGGGTGGCGATGTGATGTGAACCTTTTGAAGTATTATGAACTTCAAAGGACTGTATTGAACAATGTGCCAGACAAGAATGGGCATTTGCTTGGGGAATCTTTAGGGTGTGGTGAATGCAAATTCTTCACCTTTTGCTTATCCAAAAACCCAGCCTTTTGAGGAGAGTACTACCATTATTTGCAGATTGCCTGTTCCTGGGGTCTCAGTCAAAGACCCACGCTGCATAAAGGAAAGACTAACATAGTCGTGGGTGTGCTAGTTCTGAGCTAAGTCTGTTATGACTCATAACCACAGAAAAACCCCTTTGTGGGGCTGAAGCTGGAGCCCTTGTTGGAGATGCAGGGGGGAGGTGTGTCTCTAGTAAGGTTATTAGCATGCCTGTAGGTTCTTTGGTTGTTTTTAATATGTGTTCTCTGTAATCACTTCACTTTAAGCAGGGCTTAAATTCAGCCACAGCTGTCCGGAGCAGAACTCCGGTAAATATTTTCAAACCCATGGGAGCCCCAGTGCCTCCTGCAGGATTGAAGCCCCAAGCCCAGCACCTGCCAGGGGGCTGAGGCTGAGGCCCTGAGCCTAGGTATGGCCCAGGGGCTCTAGGAAATACTCAATGAGAATTTAAGCCCTGACTTTAAGAATAAATGTGTGTGGTTATAAAGAGCTGTGTGATAATTTGTAACTGCTGCCAATTCCAGCTGTTCATAGTCTTTGGAGAGAAAGCAAAGTGCAGATGCTGCCCTGTTTAGGCAGTCTGGCTTGCTGAGAATATCACAATGTAGGCAGGGAACTGAGCAGCATGGAAAAACCCCAGTGAGGAGGGAGAGAGAGGCAGGTCTGTACCCAATAGAGGGGGTGGCTGAGGAGACAAGAGCCTAAAGTGGGTGCCCCGGTGGACCGTGGAGGGGAAATATTGGTGCAGGTGCCCTGAATTGTGACAGACAGATTTATTGCCCCAGATTGGTTACAATTTAGGTCCTTGATTCAGTAAAAAACTTAAGCACATACTTACTTTCAAACATGTGCCTGTGCCCTATTGACTTCATTAGGATTTAAGCATGTGACAAACTGCTTTGATGAGTGGGGCTGCACTTAAGTATGTGCTTGAAGTTCAACACATAGAAGTGCTTTATTGAACTGAGGCCTAAAGCCTCCATCCTGCAAATAATTATGCACGTGAGTAACTTTCCACTCATGAGTAGTCCCACTGATAGGGTTACCATATTTCCTCATTTAAAAAAAGAGAACACTCCATGGGGCCCTTGCCCTGCCCCCGGCCCCGCCCCAACTCTGCCCCTTCCCCGCACCAACTCCGCCCCTTCCCCAAAGTCCCCGACCTGACTCCGCCCCCTCCCCTGAGCGCCCCGCATTCCCCCTCCTCCCTCCCAGCCGTGAAACAGCTGCCTGAGTGCTACTGGCTTCATGGTTTGCCGGGCAGCCCACAGACCTCCAGACCCTGCGCTCCCGGCCGGGCGCTTCCCCAGCACAGCCGGAGCCCGGGAGGGGAAGCGCCCGGCCGGGGGTGCAGGGTCTGGAGGTCTGGGGGCTGCCCGGCAAACCGTGAAGCCGGTAGCGCTCGGGCAGCTCCGCTCTTCAGCTGCACAGAGCTGAGGTGTCTGGGGGAGCAGCAGCAGCCCCCGCGGGGGAATCCGCCTGCAGCTCGCAGCCTGCGGGAGCCACAAGGTAAGCAGGGGACTGGGGCAGGGATGCCGGCAAAGCTATTTTCCCAGACATGTTCGGCTTTTTGGCAATTCCCCCCGGACGGGGATTTGAGGACCAAAAAGCCGGACATGTCCGGGAAAAAACAGAAGTATGGTAACCCTACCTAACTGCCCCCAACCCCCTACCTAAGCCTCCCTGCTCCTTGTCCCCTGACTGCCCCCTCCTGAGACCTTCCCCCCCATCCTAACTGCCCCCCTAGGACCCTATCCCCTACCTGTCCCCTGACTGCCCCAACCCTTATTCACACCCCCACCCCCAGACAGACACCAGGGACTCCCATGGCCCATCCAACCACTCCCCACCCCCTGATAGCCCCCCCCAAACTCCCAACCCATCTAAACCCCTCTGCTCCCTGTCCCTTGACTGCCCCCTCCTGGGACCCCTGCTCCTAACTGCCTTCCAGAACCCCACCCCCTACCTAAGCCTCCCTGTTCCTTGTCCCCTAACTGCCCCCTCCTGAGACCGCCCCACCCTAACTGCCCCCCGAGGATCCTACCCCCTACCCGTACCCTGACTGCCCAAAACCTTACACCCCCAACCCCCAGGCAGCCCCCCCAAACTCCTGACCCATCCAACCCTCCCTCTGCTCCCTGTCTCTTGACTGCCCCCTCCAGAACCTCCCTGCCCCTTCTCCGACCCCCTGACCCCCTTTCCGTGCTGCTCAGAACAGCGTGTCGGGCTCCACGCGCAGCTCGACATGCTGCCGCGCTCCCCCATGGAGCGCATAGACCGGTTCCCGCCCTCGCAGAGTGCTGCAGAGCGGCACGCTGGGCAGGGGGAGGAGATCCAGACTGCCGGAGGCACGTTGCGAACGGCCGGCCGGCTGCAAATGCAGGCAGGGGGAGGGAGGGAGAGAGAGGAGGGGAGTGATCTCAGCTGCTGGGGAGAGGACGGGGAAGCGGAGGAGGGGCTCTCTCTGGCTGCCGGAGCCCCAGGCAAGTGGCACAATCCGGCTGGCTGCCCTGTCAGCCATGCACACTGCATGGGGGGGGGAAGTCTGGACATTTACAAATTCCCCCCGGACGCTATTTTTAACTGAGAAAAGCCGGACATGTCCGGGGGAATCCGGATGAATGGTAACCCTACCCACTGAACTCAGCACGAGTTCCTCCATTTGCAAGATTGGGGCCTAAATTAATATGACAATAAACACCAGGGTATGGCAACAAGGGGAAAGGTAGAAGAGGAAGGACAAGGAAAGGACAATGTGATTATATGCTCACTTGGGAGATTAGTGCATGTATCTCTAAGATAATACATATTTTTCTGCTACAAGCTCAGGCAGGAGTGGCAGTTGAATAAAGCGCTTCTTGGCTTCAAAACCTGGTCTTATTGCCCCAGCGAGAACGGGGGAACCATGGATTTCAAGGGAGTCCCTGGTGTCAGCTGCACAGTGAAATATTTCCAAGGACATTCAAGTACAAAAGAGAATAAGAATCTAATGGAAGGGGGCAGCTCCTGAAATATGCTACTCCAAAAATTCTGTGCACTGAGAAAATATTACCATAATCTCCCACCTCCTCCGTGCCTCCTTTGCCATCCTTCTTTCCCTCAACTTCATGTATTATTCACCGCACTGGAAATACTCTTATTTATGCTCTGTAGAGTGGTGGATTCCAAAAAACCCCCAACTTCCCTGTTTTGAGAAGCTTACAGTATAATTCAGACACATACAACAATAGCAACTCAGACATGAATCAATCCATCTATGTATCGGCTTATACAGTCCTTATCATTACCATATCTGACCACCTCCCAGATTAATAGGAACAACACCACCATTTCCCCCTCCCATTTCTATTTTCAGGATATACCTTGAAAGAAAGATTTCCCCCTCTCTCTTCTCCCTCTGCACCCATCTTCTGTATGGTGACCAAATTCAAGACTGGATCCCAATGCAATGCCCAAATCCGGGAAAGCGCTTAAACACATGCCTAACTACACGCACAGTCATAATCCCATTAGGGGCCCAGGAAAGTATTTAAGGACGTGCTTAAATCCCATTCAAGTCAACGGGCTTTAAGCACAAGCTTAAATGCTCACCTGAATGGGGGTCTGTCAAGGCTGATTCCCCACTCTGGCACTCCGAGTGCAGAAGTGGGGGCCTGCAAGGATTCTAAAAATTAATACTGGCCACTCCAGGCTTGTATTAAAGTCCAAACGTTACAGCTTTTTTCTGACCTTGGCTTGGTAAATGCTGCCGCCACCCAAATGCAAAACCCCTTTTTCGAACCCAGGAAGGCGCACTTGGGAATTCCTTCCTGTGGGGTACCCTCAAGTCCTTTCAGCCCCCCTCCGGGGAAAAGCCAAGAAAGAAAACAAAGGAAATCAGCTGTTGCCACCAGCTAATTAAACAACAAGCACAAACCTCTTAGGACACCAAAAATCCAATCCTGTTCTTAAAAAAGGTAAATTTTATTAAAAACAAAAAGGAAGAAAATACATCTGGAATTTAGGCTTTTGCTAGATTTTAAAAGAGCAATTCCAAAAATTAAGCACCCAAAATAGCTTTCTTAGGGGTTCAGCTTAAAGGTTACAAGCAAACAAAAGCATCCACAAGCCAATAAGAAATAAAAGAAATAACCCTAATCACATCTTACTAGACCTTCCCTGATTACTTACATATTTAGGGTTTCAGGTAAGTAGTAGGGTTGAGGTATGATTTGATGCTTTTTCATACCTGGTTTTAAAGCTGCTTACAGCATTGCTGCTTTGTGTCTCCGCTCTTTCCCCGAGAACCACAACACACTGACAAAGGGAAGTTTTTTCCCAATTTTAAAAAGTTCTAGCCCTCCCATTGGGTCTTTTGGTCAGGTGCCCACTCTTTTTCCTTTACCTGGGGGACTTTGTTAACCCTTTACAGGTAAAGCAAGCAGAGAACAGACACCAAAAGGAACTTGATAGCTAACTGGCTGGCTGGGTGTTCATAAAAGGGAGCTACCCCCTGCCCCTTCATTTATCACAGAGTCTGTGTGAACAGATTATTTGAAGAACTATTGTGGGAAACCTAAGTCAAAGAAAAGGGGTTTTCGTTTAGTTCTGCAAGAGTGAAGCCAATGCTCATGTTTATCATTTGCAGGAAAGAGTTCTAAGTCGAGGTCCAGTGACTGAGTTAGCTCGTTCTCCTGCACTCACAAATTTCCTAAAACTGGTTGACAGCTTCAGTGTTCTGGTGGAACACAACTGTCCATGGAGGTCATGATTGTTATGGGAGATGTATATATGAAAGACATATAACCATAGATATGTGAGTTTATGTCAGTAATTAGTAGAAAGAGCATCATTTACTGTCACATGAAAATATGTATCATTGTTTCTAAGGTGTTTGTTCACTGTAAATAGCTGCTTGATTGCACAGTTATTAACAATGATTAGGGAAGGAGAAGCAAACTCAGTAGATTTGCATCATTTTAATTATAGATGGGTTGAGGAACACTTGTAAGGACTGGGTCAGTTTTAGGCAGGGATTTGTAGTTGGAGCCAAATTAGCACTAGGTTTCATATTAGGATTTGAGGATGAAAAAATCTCACATATTTTCTCTGGCCTGCTCATCAGACTGGGGAACACAATATCAAAAGTCTTGTGAGGCTATTCATCAATTATTCATCAATTCCTGGATTTTAAGGCCAGAAGTGACCACTGCGGTAATCTAGTCTGACCTCCTGCATAACACAGGCCATAGAAGCCTACCCAGTAAATTCTATATCAAGACCATAACCTCTGTTTTAGTTATAGGGTATTATTTTTAAAAGATACCCAGTCTTGATGTAAAGACTTTAAGTGATGGAGATTCCACTATAGCCGAAGGTAAGTTGTTCCAATGGTTAGTTACCTTCAGTGTTAAACATTTGCTTCTTATTTCTAGTCTTAATTTGTTTGTCTTCATCTTCCAACCATTGGATCTCTTTGTGCCTATTTTGCTAGACTAAAGAGCCGTCTACTATAAGAAAACTTTCCCCCATGCAGGTACTTAGAGACACTGATCAAGTCACATCTTAACTTTCTCTTGGAAATACTAAATAAATTAAGCTTCTTAAACTTTCACTATGGGGATGCTTCCCAGACCTTGACTCATTCTTGTAGCTCTTTTCTGAACCTTTTCCAATTTTTCAACATCCTTTTTGAATTGTGGACACCAGAACTGGACACTGTATTATAATGATGATTTCACAAATGCAAAATTCCACCTCCCTACTCCTATAGAATCATAGAATATCAGGGTTGGAAGGGACCTCAGGAGGTCATCTAATCCAACCCCCTGCTCAAAGCAGGACCAATCCCCAGACAGATTTTTGCCCCAGATCCCTAAATGGCCCCCTCAAGGATTGAACTCACAACCCTGGTTTTAGCAGGCCAATGCTCAAACCACTGAGCCATCCCTCCCCCTATATGATATTGCCCTGCTTATACATCCAAGGATTGTGTCTGCCCTTTTAGCTACAGTGTTGCACTGGGAGCTCATGGTCCATTATTACCCCTAAATCCTTTTCAGTGTCATTGCATTCCAGGATAAAACCCCCCATCTTGTAAGTGTGGCCTACATTCTTTGTTCCTAGATGTATAACTTTGCATTTAGCTGTATTAAAATACGTTGTTCAAATGAGCCCACTGTACTAAGAGATCCAGATCAATCTGAATAACTAACCTATTCTTATCATTATTTACCACTCCACCAATGATTTTTAAATTTTCTTCCAGATTATAGACAAAGGTAAGGAATAGCATTGGGCCACAGACAGATCCCTGTTGGACCCCACCAGAAATGCTTTCTTTGACATCTCATTTACTCTTGCATTTTGAGATCAGTTAGCCCGTTTTAAATCCATTGAGTATGGGTTAGTTTGATTTTGAATAGTGCTAATTTTTTAAAATCAGAATATCATGTGAGACTAAGTCAAATGACTTATAGCGGTCTATTTTTATCGATCAAACTTGGGATCTTATAAAAATTACATTGTTTGTTTGACAGACCTATTTTCCATAAAACCATGTTGACTGGCATTAATTGTGCTACTATCCTTCAGTTCTTTACTGATTGTATCCCATATCAGCTTATCCGTGATTTTGCTCAGGGTTGATGCCAAGCTATAGTTGCCCAGGTCACCCCCATTTACCCTTTTTAATTATTGGAATAATAATAGCTTTTTCCCCAATCCTCTCGAACTCTTCCCAGCGTTACAAGATTTGTTAAAAGTCAGCCTTAATGGTTCAGAGAGCTCCTTGGCCCATTCTTTTAATGTGGTTGGTGCAAGTTTTCCAGCCCTTCTTATTTAAAAATATTTTACATTAATAGTTGCTGTTTAGCCTCCTCCCTAGTTAATGGTAGAACAGAAAGTATTTTGTTATCATGGTATATGAATGCATGATCATGCTTCCTTCCAAATACAGAACAGAGATAAATATTGAATACATCTTCCTTTACTACATCCTGATTGACAATTTTATTATCCTTATCTAAAACTAGACCTATACCACTAATAGGATTCCATGTGTGCTTAATATATTTAAAGAATTCTTTCTTATTGTCCTTACCCTTACTGGCAATAGATTTTTCATTGACATCTTTAGCTTTCCTTATCAATTCTCTCAATTTCTAACTTAATTTGTACTCATTGCTATTAGCATCTCTTTTTTCTGTTTGCTAGATTAGATATAAGTTTTGATTTTTTAGTTTTTGATTTTACCTTCCCTCTTAAATATGATTTTTTTTTTACCCACAGAAAACTTACTTCATGATTGCAGAGTTAATTCCCAATTATTACTCTCATGCTTTTGTTTACATTTTTTCTTCCACTTAATTTTGTTCATGATTGTTTTCAGCTTTGGGAAATTGGCCTTTTAAAAGCCTCAGGAATATATAACACTAGTCAGGGCTGTATTCTATTTACACATAAATAAGATTAGACCATGATCATTTGCACCTCGGCAATTATAAATTTGGTCTTATATAGGAACATAGGACATATGAGGTCTAATATAGGAACATAGGACATAATACTGGAAAGGACCTCCTCGGTCATCAAGTCCAATCTCCTGCTATTAGGCAACCCCGTCATATAATCCTGTTCACAAACTTATCAAGTACCATCTTAAAAGTAGTTAGGTTGTTTCTCCCTGTGACAGATACGGCAATTTCCTGCAATATCCTTGGAAGACCTTATTGTATTAAGTTTATGTATTATTGTGGGCTGGGATTGTATGTAACCTCTTGAGGGGGGAGATATGACAGATGTGAGACCTGGGAGTTCAAAAGACTACACTGAAAATGTGCCAGCTAAGTATGGGCTTTGGTGACAATAAATGTTAAGTGGATTTCATGGAGAATCACTAAGGAGAGGTTAATGCAAAGAAACAGCCTTTTGAAACTACACCTTGAGGGTAATTTTCTGCTGATTACCTGTAAGAGAAGGCCAAGATCAAAGGACCAAACTGCATAAAGAAATGACTGATCTGCAAAACCCTTGTTCGGTTCTGAATCTAAGACTGATGGACTTGTAACCATGGAGAAAACTCAATTGTGGGTTTTGAAGGACTAAAACCTACCAGAGCCCTAGGTTGAAGTGGGGAGGCCTCTGGTAGGCTTTTCAGCACGTGTTTTGGTTCTTTTATTGTTCAAATACGTTTCCTCTGTAATGCTTTTACTTTAAGAATAAACATGCTTTCTTAGAAGGAACTGTATGGTAACTTATAACTGGGGCCAATACACTGGTCATAGCCTTCAGAGAGAAAGCAATGCACAGGCTCTGACCTTTTTAGGCATTCTGGCTTGCTGAGGATATCACAGTGTAAATCAGGGAGTTGTGACGCCTTAAAATCCCTGGCGAAGAGGGAGAGAGATGTGAGTCTCTGCCCAGGAGAGGTGATGGTTGGGAGCCAGAAGCCTAAAGTGGATGCCCTTGATGGACTACAGAGGAGGAATACTGGTGGCGTTACCCTAACACTATGACAGCCCCCATCATTCCTATTGGAAGGCTGTTCCAAGAAACTCCCTCCTCTGGTTAGAAACCTTCTTCTAATATACACCTACATTTATTCATGGACAGTTTATACCCATTTGTTTTTGTGCCAAATCTGCCCTCTAGCTTAAACAGCTCTTCTCCCTCCCTGATGTTTACCTTCCTGTTGTGTTTATAGAGAGCAATCATATCTGCTCTCAGCCTTTGCTTTGCTAGGCTAAACAAACCAAACTCTTACAATCTCTGCTCATAAGATAGGCACGGTATTCCTAGTAGTCCTTCTCTGCAGTATTTCCAGTTTTAATTCCTCTTTCTGATTTCAGTTCATTAAGTTCCTGAGTTCCTTGGATATGGTAATTTCTATTACTATACACTCATTCCCTCTAGCCATCCTACACTTTCCAAAATGTTCTACATTATCATCTTTATTGAAAACTAAGGCAAAATATTCATTTAGTTTTGGGGCCATACAAAGATTATCTTTAATCTCTACCCCAGCTTCCCAACAACCTGCTTCCTGCCTTAAGATATTGCCCCAAAATATCTACAAATGTACTTAAAATTTTTATTGATTTATTTTCAAAACAGGAAAGTGGGGTTTTAATTAAAAATGTCACAGAAAGTGTCTGCTTTCCTCTAAATTTTTTGACTTTTCATCATTGAACCACAAATGGCTAAAAAGGAACATCTATAAGTTTTCGTTTTTCAATGAAAAGTCAAAATTTTCCATAGAAAATTAAAAATTCCAACCAGCTCTAAGAATGAATATAATTCTGCTTCTCATTTAGCAGAAGACCACTTCCATTTTGCAAACAATTTTAGCAAGTCCACTGAGTGCTGGCTTAAGCCAGGTTTCTCTGTATGCTGGGTAATTTACATTCAGTAAAAGAAATATAACAAGGCGTGGTTATTTCAAAAAACTCATTAGGAGTGTACATTTTTAGGTGATAAAAAAGGATGTTATGTGAGGCAAATATTTAAGCTGATGTTGTATTCAGTTCTTGACTTTCTAAATTTATTCTTCACAATTGCTGATTAGTTAATAAGGAAACTCTAGAGCTGCCCAAGAAAACTGAATATTTCTTCTGTGGGGAAAAAAAGTTTTCAGAATTTTTTTCATGCTGAATCAGTTCTAAAAGCCAAAAAATTGCAATTTTTCACAGAGCTGAAATTCTGCAATAGCTCATTTTAGGAACACTGAAACATTCCTGCAGCAGGAAATTTTTTGACCTATAGTACTCTAGTAAATCGGTTTTACCAACGGGGTGACAGGTTATTTATTTAAAATGTCTGGAGGTAAAACTTAGACATCACAGGATCTTTTGAAACTCTGATACAGTTTACTTGACCAGAATTTTATACAATCTTATAAAATGTAGTGCCTGAATCACCAGTGGTTCAAATAAGCCATAAACCTGGTACATCTGATCTATCTTATGCATTGTTTTTTACTAGAGCTGGCTGAATACCGCAAACATTTGTTCAAATATAAACTATGAATTAGCTTTGATAGTATTTGCAACCTCACTTAATCGTTTTCTGCAAACACTTGCACAACACAAGTAGATTTTTGTTAGGTATGATGTTCAAGGAATGAGAACGTTTTGAAATATTTGTACTGGAGATGTTTGGTAGCCATCCTGAAAACTCTTTGTGTCGTCTGATCAGAGATCGGAAACAATACTATGCAGTTTACCTAACCAATAACACAGTACAAATACTCAAAAAATATAATCACAGTTTATAGTCCCAAACCAAATTATAGGCTGATATGTTGTACTCATATACTTCATTAGTGAATAATAAATTCATGAAAATTTAGATCTGTTTGTGAATAAATCACAAGTAGAAGAGGAACTACGTTCACCAGATAAATTGTTCTCTGTGAGTAGCTCAGTTAGTGTCATTTTTAAGACCGCTTTTCTTCCAACATACTGGTATGCAGATTAGCTCCACATCATGCAATGCTGCAGCATCTGACATTTCCCTGTGATATATTTATTATTTATACATAGGTGTGCACAGAGCTTGTGCTTACAAAAATCTGTCTTTATGTCTGTCTTCCTCTCAAATGAATTTTTGTCCTAGAAATTCCTTGGAGTTCATTACTGGTGGGGGGTCCTGTTCATTGAAACTCATTATTGTTCTAATCAATTACACACACGAGTGTAAGTGATCACATTATAATAGTCAGACCCAGCCATTCAATGAAAATTTAATTACAGAGTACAGAGACATGACAAAAAATTCATGTCTGTGTTCAGGAATGCAACTCCTCAGTAGCAGTTGGTTACTGAACGTTTTCATGCTACTATACCTTCTCTTAATCACACCTTTTTTTTTAATGAAACTGCAACTGATATAGACAGCAGTTATAATGGCTCCCTAGCCTCATCCTATTTCTGGAATTTTAAAGTTCTTTTGTTAACTCTTTGGGTGATACCATGTACCACAAATTACATGGCCATTTCCAAAAACCACTCAACAGCTTGAAACTACAGGCTGATTCCGAGGCTGGTGTAAAATCAGTGTAGCCCAATTGACTTCAATGGAGCTGTGCCAATTTACACCCAGCTGAGGATCTGGTCGTATTATGTGATTACTTTACGACTCCAGAAAGAGAGATGCAGGCAACCCCGACTGAACACATTATAAAGCATTGGAGCAAATACCTTGTCTTAGAGTATTGTACTGCGGTAAAACACCTTGTACATCAACAGCTCAATACAAATAATTAATAGGTTACTTCTATTACCACAGTGGGGACCAAAATACTAACACAGGACAGGACAGCACAGCCCCTATTGGGAATTACTTCCCAGTCTAGATGAGCACATGGAGGTGAGTGTGTGGCCCTTCGGCTCCTCCAACTGGCTCCATTCCTTGTTGCCCCAACTCCATTTTTGAACCACTGACCCAGTAATATCTGAGCACCTGCTTCCATGGCTCATCCTCTCAATAGCTGGCACTTGTCCAGGGGAGCTAACCACCCGTACCACTTGTAAAGTTTTTCCTCCCAGGGACAGTACCAGGCGGAAGTTGCTAGATCAGAGAATTGGACTGTCTCACCACCATCATGATCCTACCACTGAAAGCCAGAATCACAGTAGGACCAAAGAAGTAACAGGTTACTGCTTACATAGTAACAAAAAATAAATAGTAACATAATAATAATAATATTAAAAAGTAATTAATCTTTGTCAACAGTCAAGACAATAATTAATCTCCACCCTGTGTAGAGTCATTTCCAAGATCATGGTCTCCCTTTCTCTGTGTGCCTCTTTCTATTGCCTGCGCTAAAGAATAAAGGTTTTTAAGGAGCTTTCTTGAGCTTCTCTAGCTATTTTAGAAGGTCCCTTATGAAAATATGATGTGAAAGATTATGAAAGATGTGGATGTTTAAAGACAATTATTGAATTGTTACTGGCTTTTCTTGAGCATTTGTACTGTATCTTTTCTTTAATTGCCTTTGTCGGATATGGAACAACTTCATTTTGCACACAAAGAGCTTATGGCATAAGAGAAAACTATTTGGAAGGGGCTGGGGGGGGGGAGGGAATTGGCAACATTGCTGTGGCCAAAGTGGTTCTTATTCCCTTCAACGAATCATCAAATAAACCAAAATTCACCCATTTCACTTTCTTTTTTTAAAGACTTTTCACGGAGCTTGAATTGTTGCTAAAGTTATATACTGATGCTAATCTAATGTAATGAGATAATGTATTGCTAGCACATGCCTGCTTT
Source organism: Trachemys scripta elegans (assembly GCF_013100865.1). Lineage (NCBI taxonomy): Eukaryota > Metazoa > Chordata > Testudines > Emydidae > Trachemys > Trachemys scripta. The sequence goes on from NC_048298.1 coordinate 116,332,760, forward strand.
TCCAATCTAATGAAATATGGTGATTAAAATAGTATACATTGCATGAGGTGCACTGTGGAGTGTGTGTTTGATATTAGCAGGGAGGCATTATTAAAATATAATAGGTAACACTGCCAGTATGTTATCTTCAGTGCTTTTGAAGCTTATTCTCTTCATATATAGATATACATGCTTCATATATAAAAGCTTTTGAAGCATATTCTCTTCGTATATATATATACACACACACACACACACACACATACACACACAATCACACTAGCTCTTTTTGTGAGCACTTTGCATTTGACAAAATATACAGGTATTCATAGCCGAAACATTTCAAAGTAACGTATTAATAATGTTCAGAATTGAATCACATACATTTAATGCTGCATTTGTCATAGTGGACTGATCTGCAAAGACAAAATTTACTGACTTAAAGTCACTGCAATCTACACAAAGAAATGAGCATGTTGAAAAGCATCTATAATCGTGAGTGACAAAATAGGCAGCATCTGGAAATGGGGAAGGTGTTACCAAAGTGCCTCATCAGATCCCCATGGAAAGGATTTCTATGAGTTGCATTAGAGCAGTTGAAAGGCTCTGTCTGACTCTCAATTTTACCTGATGTATAATTATAAATAGTGTGTTGTGTTACTCTAAATAGCATGGTTAAATAAAGACCTGGTTTTACAAATTAGCTTCCTGTACTTGCTGGCTGTCAGTGCTGTGAAAAGAACCTCTTTAGCCTGTAAATATCAAAACCGGCAGCAGCTCTAACTCAGATAAGAGCTACTTGATAACAAGGGCAGGGGAAACCAAGGAAGTTTGCTTTGCTGTTGCCATTTACTAAACCTGATTCTGAATGAGTCCAGAAGGAAGGTGACCCCCCCACCTTCCAGGAAAAAGTCAAAATATTGATACTAAAGGTTCCAGCAGCACATCACCTTCCTCTTCAGGGACAGGTCTGCTTAACTGTGGGTAAGCCATACGCAGAGATTAGGGACAGAGATGTAAACACTGTGGGCTCCAGAGAGCTGGACGAAATTAATCAATAGTGGTGGACACTCCACTATGAGGTAAAGAAGAAGGCAACTGAATGTGCAGAGGCTGGAAAGAGGAGCTCCAGCTAGGGGCTGAGGGGAAAAGGAAGGCCAAAAGGCTGTTTTCCAAGGGGAGACATTGGTGCTCCAGTCAGTCCAGCAGACGGCTCAACATGGAACAGGGGGACTGGACTGATAAACCGTCACCCCACAGCGGAGTATACGGTGTATGAGTATATAGTGTGTGTGTGCACGCCTTAGGGTATGTCTACCCTGTGAGCTGGCAGTATAATTTCCTGCTCAGGTAGTAATACACATCTTTACAATCCCCATCCTAACTCTTCTTTAAACCTTTATTAGATAAAAAAATCATTTTAATACCTCTGTCTGTGTTTCTTGGACTGTCTATCTTTCTACTCTTAGAAGATGGGATTACCCCACAAGCAGCTCTGTAGCACAGACTCGACACCAACATCTAAAATCTTAGATAGCCTGCTATGCGCCTTAATTCTTGTTAGGTTCCTTCCCACACCATTAGAAAATCCCTGTACACCTAACCCCATAGCTATCCCCACAATGCCCAAAAGCCATGCAATATCTTCCCAAGGTGCACAGCCACCTAGCACCTTTTTTGAAAGCCCAATGAGCACATAAATGCCCCTTATCAGGTTAGTTAGGCATGAAACTCCATGTTTGGACAACTTAACCAGCTTTGATGCTTTGCCAGTATAAATGGTGTACAGCAGAGGTTCTCAAATTGTGGTTCGCAGACCACTCCATTCAGGTGGTCCACGCCCTCTAAGGTGCATGCCTGGGCAGACGCACACGAGAGAATGAAGGGCCACCCACCTAATTAGTGGAGCCACGCAGGCATGGCTCCACTAATTAGGTGCCTAGACCCTGGAGAAGACGCACATATAAGGTGAGGTGGTGGCTTTGGGGGGAATATGGGGTAGGTGGGAGGGGGCAGTCAGGTGAGAAGAGCGGGTGGGGGGAATTTGGGATGTGCAGGGCTGCGGCGGCCAGATAAAGACTTTCCCCAGCTCCTGGACGGTGGCTGCCAGGGACAGAAGGCCTTCTTTCCCAACCTCAGCTCTGTGGCTGCTGTGGTGGAGGAGAGACCCCTCTCCTTCCCAGCCCCATCTCAGGAGCTGCTGTGGTGAGGGAGAGAGAATGAGACCAGCTTGGGGGCTGCCAAGGCAGGGGAGAGAGTGTACATCCGTCATATTAGAAAGGTAAAACTACTTATATTAAAATATGAAAAGTGTGTGCTTTTATTTGTAGAACAAAAAAAGTTTATTATTATTTTTATATAGCGCTTTTATCCAAAGCGCTTTATAATAGTTAGCTAACGGTACAAACAACATTTGGAAAGATCATTAAGTGGTCTGCAGAGACCCTCAGCAATTTTCAAGTGGTCCGTAAAGAAAAGAGTTTGAGAACCACTGGCGTACAAAATAAAGGTCCAGTTCTGTGAGGTGTTGGGTGTGTTCAACACACAGTGAAGTCGTAAAACTACAGCCTGTGCCATATTGACATATATTATAAGACAGTACTGTACAATGGAAAATTATAAGAGATGGGTCATTTTTTGCATTTCAAAAGAAACGTTTTATATCAATCTACATAGCAAACTATCCAATCCCTACCCACGTCATTCATTCTATTCATGTTTCTTGAAGGAAAGCAAAGGGAACTGCACACCTAACGTTATTTTCCACGTATATGAGGGAATTTGAAGTTTGGGTGATTTTAACATAATGGATATTGTAAGCTGGTTAGGCTCCAGAATAGAGTATTTTAGTAAGTGAACCACTTCATTTTATATATAGCAGCAATTAATTATCCTTTTAACAAAATTGATTGTAGCAAGAGCACATTTTTTTCCCCAAGGAAAAAAGAAACTACAAAATTTTAACCAATTAAAATCAAGTAGCTAATAAAACCCAGTAGCCATTAACATGCAAAATGTTTTGCTCCTTTAATATGATTTGCTCTAACTCTACTGGAAAAGCAACACGGAGAAAATAAGCTCTTCAGCAGATCTGGCAGCTGAAGGGGAGGGAGGAAAAATAAAAAAATAAAGAAAGGGATGAATAAAACATGTTTTTCTAAGTGTAGATTTGATACAGTAGTGATAATTTAACTTAGTTCTAAGTACACTGGGCGATAAATGGCCTCATAAATGTGCAAGGTAAACTCTGAGAATACAGAAAGGAGCCATTTATTGCCTTGTAACATCAAATGCAAACTAAAATTATCTCCTAAATAACAGATTTTCTAGTTGGGCTGAATTATTGTGTAACAGAGGGACAGTAACTTCCACTGAATCGCTCCCTTGGTTAACAGTAAAATGAACAGCATGAATTAGATCCAGGTAACGTTAGATGTCACCAATTTTAGCAAATTCAACCTTGAAAACTTTTCCCAGGAAAAGTAAGTCAAAGCTGAGATCGGATCTTGGGTTCATGCTTCTAATGAGCTGTTCAGCTTGTACAGGAAAGAATTAAAACACATGGGGGGGAAACTGTAATCTTTGCTCAAAGCTCTGCATAACATCTTATCTGTGTATTTCCTTTTCTTACTGTCATGTTAGCCATTTGTGCCTAACAGAATATTAAGATACTAGGTGATGGAGACGAGTGACGTCCCAACCGCCAAAAGGCTCAGCGATTCTGTTCAGATGACTACTACCCAGATATAGTTTAGTTAAAGTTGAGGTAAATAACTCTCATGACCCCTTGAATCTACCAAATTGGAACAGGTTTTCTCAAAAGATTTCTACTACTTTATGCTTGGATCCGATTGGAAATGCAGCATGAACAGTTTCTAGGGTGATATACATTATGTGTGTGTATATATTAGGTAGCGTTGACACCAATACCTATGCTTGAGGTTGGCAACACACATATATAAAACTTTATGAACTTCCAACAAAATTCAGTTCAAGTTTTGGGAGAAGGCTTGGGTCAGCTTTTATCTTATTTAAATCACCTTGCCCATTGCCACTGATGCTGGACTGCTAGCCATTAAAAATTGTTAGATAACTGTATCTGCAAGTATTGTCACTATTTGCTGGTAAAAGTTTCTCTCTCTGCTTCTGTATACTGGGCTATTTTTCTCCTAGCCTTGGTCCTATCTATATGGGATTAGCTCTTTGGGTCCTTTTTCTCCATTCCAGTGTGTCTTGAAGCAGTTCCTCAGAAACTCCGCAGCTAATCACATCCTTTTATATATATATATATACCAATCCATTTAGTTTTAGATCTTCCAACCCTTCTCTTACCCTCTATTTCTAAGTTTAACATCCTGTTTCCTACAGTCTACCACTATTCTTTTCTCATGCCCAAGCCACCTGGATTCCCTCTGTTTTTCTATCATGGGTATCATCTTCACACTTCCCCTATTTTGTTTTTTCCAAACATGGTCCATCCTTGTAACTCCAAGCACTCATCTGAATATTTTCATTTCCAATGTATTCAAGATCTGCTGCTGTTTCTTCTTAGAGCCCAGCATTTGGCGCCATAACAAAGTGCAGGACTAATTAGCATCTTGTATATATTACTTTTCAATTAGATAGGCATTCTCCTATTGCAGATCATTATGCTCACTTCTCTCCGTTTAGTTCAGGCCTTTCCAGTTCTGTTTATGAGTTTGTCATTGAGCTCACCATTTTCCTATGCTATCGAACCTAGGTACTTGTATAGTGGCCTATTTCATTTTATAATTAACATTTTATTGGCTCTGCAAAATTTTTGGCTTATGAAAAATGGCAACAAATAGTATAAAGCAGTAGGACAAAATCCTCTTTGTTGAATGCATGTTCAAGCTTGTATCAGAAGAATACAAGAATCCGTAACAGTAATATATACATATCACTTATATAGTATCTTAGACACTTTACAATTAAAGAAATACAGATAAAATGACTTCAAAGATACAAGATTAAAACAATCAAAAACAGTATAAAACCATACTTAAAATGAAGGTGAAATACTAAAAGCCTTCTGAAATAGAAAGGTTTTTTTTAATGTTGTTTGCGAAAAAAAATGTTGATTCTGAGTTGATCCTCAGATCAAAAGGGAAGTCTCTCCACTGCCACGCAGCCATAGAAACAAAGATACAGGCAATGCCTCATGCCCGTGTAAGCTCAAATAGCCTCATCCGCTCATACCTATGAGCATGGGACAGTATTGTTATGAAAGGTGTTAATGACCCACCATTAAGGGGGTATCTACACAGCCAGCAGCAGTGAGCCTCCCAGCTTGTGTGGAGAGATTTGGGCTAGCTGGGCTTGTGCTAGCGCTCTAAAACCAACTGTGTAGACAGCAGTTTGAAGATGGAGCTCGGGCTGCGGCTTAGGCTCTGAAGCCCATCCCTCTCACTAGGCTATTTTTGGCGCGGTAGTATGCGCCCTCTGATCCTGAGCCTGTTGACCCAGGCTGGCTGCCGTGGGCTGTGTAGACATAGCCTAAGGGTCTTGGCAGCAAAGGGGATCACAGGCTTCCTTAAAGTGAATTAAGCACTCAGCTGAAGCTCCTTTTTGTAGTAAAAAACAGCTGCAGACAAGGAGGGGAGTGTGGCACTATTGGGGTTTTTCCATGTTTCAAATTCAGGGGTGGGAACTCGGACAAAAGTGTTGCATAGACAATCAGCAGAGCGTCTATGCAGGTCCCTGGAGGCAAACAGAACTGTTTTGTGGGATTGGGCCACGGTGCCTGGCCTGAGGATTCTGCAGCTACAGAGCGGACTGTATGTTGTTTGTTCTTGCTACCAGTCAGGGAACCAGGACCTTAGAGTATTTATGTAGTGTAATTAGTTTATTTACAAAATGTCTCTGACTCTGTCTCACCGATTTCTCACCCAACAGGAAACTATCTTGCAAGGCCCAAATTCTGTCTACCACTTGGTCAAAGGGGCAACAGTATAAACTGAGACAGAAGCTCTGATAGGTAATGGAGAACCAGTCCTTTAGAGGCCTTCAAGTTAAAGCCAAAATCTCATAGTCCAGGTGTGGAGTTAAGTTTTCAGCTCATAAAACTGAACTCCAGCTTAATTGGAACTTCATGACGTTTCCCTTGGCATATAGGAGCTTCTTTCAGAGCTGGCAATTAAAGATGTACCTTGTACCCATTCAAAAACAGTAAAAAGGCTCCTTAGATATTCAACGACATAGTTTTTTTTTCCTCTTGGCAGTGGGACTTGCCAGGGGAACCCTCAGAGGCAGTATAGAAGTAAGAACTTCCAAAAGATGAGAAGTCTAAGGAAAGTAAAAGTGTAGGCTCGAAGCAAATGGTATTATTAATTATGTTGGACATGCTTTGCCAGAAAAACATTTGATCTAGGGAGAAAGTCACAGAATGTAAAGAGAGAGAGGAGAGAAAGAGAGAACACCATCCTGGAGCTACCCTGCCAGCATCCGCCAGAGGGAATCATGCTATAGCCAGTTTGGCTAATGTCCAGTACCATCTGTGTAATATTATATACAGTATGAAATGAAGAGCCAAACACAGATACTTTTCTTCAGTTAGTGCTGGGGCTCTCCACTTCACCTCTGAAAGTCTGAAACAGCTCCATTTCCAGAACAGGCCTAAAAAGGCTCAAACCGGCAAAATAACGGAAAATGGGTAGAAGGCTCTTTCGTCAATATGAGGATTTTGAAGTCAATAACTTTAGGAATCCTTTGGTGGTACCTCCAGAAATGTTCAAAAAAGTGTCTATAAGAATGCTTTCATCTGATTAAAAAGTGAAGAACACTTCTGTTTTGGTGGATTGTTGAAGCCACTGAAATTAAGGGCATCCTCTCTGACTGGCTAGCACATTCTTAAGTGGGTGATTTCAATATTTTCAAAAGCCTTTCCCCCCCCGTAAGGAACAGCAGGGAGACCTGGAGTCAATGGAGTTACACCCAGGATGGATTTGGGTCCTTGAGTTTAATGTAGCAAGTTTTTCTCCATTCAATCATTGCAAAATCTGAATGAACACACAGGTGCTGGAACTAGTGACAAATGAGGGTGCTGCCGCACCCCCTAGCTTGAAGTGGTTTCCATCATATACAGGCTTTACAGTTTGGTTCAATGGTTCTCAGCATCCAGGGCCAACTCCAGGCACCAGCCTGGCAAGCAGGTGCTTGGGGCGGCCGCTCCAGAGAGGGGCGGCACGTCCAGGTGTTCGGCGGCAATTTGGCGGACGGTCCCTCACTCCCGCTCGGCGTGAAGGACCTCCCGCCGAATTGCTGCTGCAGATCGCGATCGCAGCTTTTTTTTTTTTTTTTTTTGGCTGCTTGGGGCGGCCAAAACCCTGGAGCCAGCCCTGTCAGCATCCCCACTATACAAATTGTTCCAGCACCCCTGAATGAATGCAGAGTTCAAGGATTACCAAAGATTGAGTCTTTTCAAAGGAAGGAGAGACAAAGGATAAACAGTGGACTCTGCTCTTTACTGGAGGGAATGGCACAATTAGCATACAGCCTGTGTCAGGATTATATTTTCTTCTGTGCAGTTTGGTGAAGCATGGATGGTTTCCTGCATGTCTTATAAAATTGGTTAAAGTTTATACAATATTTGGCATAAGTCCTATCCTCAGGATTTTGGCCTAAGCCTCAAGCTTCTGGAGGTTTCCTCAGAAGTTTCCCAAAGTCTCAGGACATTTGGTGGTTCTGCAGCTGCACCCAGGATAATAATATTAAACTGAATGTTTGCGTATGCATTTTAGACACATTGTTGGAAAATGTGGCCTATTATATTTTTCATTTAAAATTTTTTGTGGCCCCGGGCATTGCCAGGTACTGAGCAAACCCATCACTTAAGGGCCAGGTAGTGTTGTTGGTTATACACTTACTGAGGTCAGTAAGAGCCACATGGCCTGCTTCTGGTGGCATTTTTTGCCATAATGTGCAGATCTAATAAAATAAGAGTTCACAGGAGAACGGAGAGTCTGAAGCCATGATAGAAGATACAGTCCGTCCAGCTTCTCCATGTTCTTTACTTCTTTACTCCATTTATCAGGATCCATCTAGCTCTTCTGGAGAAGGTTTCTCAACCGTCTTATAGGAAGAGAAGCAATCAAATACATGTGCCAATCCTTTGTGAAAGATTGTAACCTTTTCTTTTTCACCTGCTGTGTTCTGGTATTTTCCCACTGAAATCAATGACCTGTTAGGATGTACCTAGGTGCATTCTTATTTCAGCAGGTATGTTGTATCTGGGTGCACCTAAAACGCTTGACATCAGTCATGCAATTAGTATTGTGCTGAGCTCTTTCTTCAGTGGTGCGAGCGGTATAAACACAGAACATCAGCTGATAGTTTTAAATAGTACTAAAACAATGGAATCATTTGATGAGCCGATATCATTAGGCCGCTATTCAAATCTGTTTCAAACCAAATTATTTCCCTTGAAAATGTAGAAAATTTAATACATTTTGGCATGGGCATCCAGGTGCTGTAAATACTTTCAACGCTCATCTTGCAATTTGTATTCAGGAAGGTTTAATTAAGATTTCCTGAATGCAGGTGTCCATGTTAGCTAGAGCCTTAGTCCTCCTCTGAAGCCAAGAATCTAAGGAGCATTTCTTCTACCTTGGCTGGAGGTGTACATAGATCAGTGCAGCTGGAGTCTGCCAATTTTCCAATTAATTCTGTGCAATTCTGCACTATCAATTCAACGAGTGACTTGAATAATCCCTACTTAGAATGAAAATCAGCTCCTTGGGGAGAGCTATATAAGGGAGGCTGTACAGTATCCTCCATAAAGGGGATGATTATCATCCTTCTAAGATACTCTAAGTGCATACATATTTCTCAGCCCTCGGACTATCATATTATTATCATGTGTACTCAGAACCTGATCCAAAGTCCATTGAAGTCAATGGAAAGTCTCCACAGTGAGCCCAGTTCAGATCTGTTGTAATCAAGTGCAATAATTCTATCGATTTGAGATGTATCTGCCTACAATTGAATGTTGACCCCCTATGTTGAATTTTAAGGCCCCACTTTGTAGGAATTAATAGTTATCTATATTGGGAAAAGTCCCAGGATCATGAATGGATGGTACCAGGGTAACTACTCGTGCTTTTATGCAAGGATCTTTCCTAGATACTCTTACAGAACTCATGCATAGTACAGGATCATGCTGGATAACCTTTACAATTTTGCTACATATTTGGAGCCACTAATGACCGCAGGAAAACCATGTGTGGTCATTGCTATTTTTAATTACCAATCAAAACGCAGCAGCTGAGCAACCCAAAATACTGGTGGGTCTGTCAGTCAATATGAATCTGATGATACTGTGCCAATTTCAAAATGCATATTAGATTCTCAATGTTTTTCTTTGCTAGTGACATTTCACCCATATTTATTTATCTCCCCTTACAACCTTATCTGAAGATTCAAATCTTGTGCCATTTCCTGGTCTTATTACAATCTTTTTCACAAGAATGAGGTTTTAAAATCCTTCATACATTCTGTGAAAATCAGTACAGTACCTGATTCACTCTGACCTTTTCCATGTTCCTCATTGACTTGGCTGGCCAATTTCCTTTCCTACTTCTCTATCCCCCAAGCAACCTGTGAGCAAGAATTGAAAATAGTCAGCCTATCAAAAATGTCAGCATTGCCTGCATACTTCTGGCTAGACATGATGGCCAAGATCAGTATCATCATCATAATCAAGACACCAAAGTTGTACAATTTTGATTACCTCTCGACAAAGGTTAAAGGAAAAATCCAACAGTGGGGTTATACTTAAAGAAAAATCTCCTGCCAGCTGTATGGGCATAAAAAAGCTATCCTAATAACTACATTGAACTACAGGGGAAGTAAATTATTGACATAAAGCAAAACATGCCTTAAATATTCTAATCAAGAATGATGAATAGAAAGTCTGATGTTGTGGTTTAGGATACAGGAAATGCAATTAGCCATTGAAAATCATAGGAAAAAATCAAAGATTTTTAACATTTAAAAGTAAATATTATTTTAAAATGAAACAGGCTAACACATACTGCTAAAGCCACTGTTTAAATAAGCAATTTTAAAAAGTGATTATTAAAAATGAAATTGCATCTCTGCACATCTTCTTTCCCCTGCATTCCAAAGGTGATCTGAATTGGAGATGTGTGATTTTAATCTAATGCCTAACATGAGATCCAGTCTGATGAGATAGCAAAATTTCAGCATGTGACGGAATGCACCCCTGTATTCACAACCTACACATCACTGTAATACTCTTTTTACAGAATATGCCTTGTGAGGTGTCATTTGAAAATGCATAACTCACTGGTCAATAATATCATGGTGAAATGAATGTAGCAACATTATTTGTAAAGTTATGAACATAAGATGAATTTATGACTAAAATGTTTTTATTGGACTAGCTTGAGAGTGGGTAAACAAGTTTCTCAAAGACAAAGGATAAGCTGACACCTCTAGCCAGGTGTCATCAAAGTTGATAGGCAATAACCGGTCAAGTGACCATTCTTTGCCAGATAAGGGGGGCAAGAACAGATTTATTTGTATTTTAACAAACAAGAGCCTGGAACCTCTTTCACCATGAGACTCCATGTCTCCGTCCTCACAGCTGGAAGGAAGTTTATCTAGGGATAACCCTCAGGAAAATGCATTTCAAAGGTGACTGGACCATAAAAGGCCGCGCAAAAACACCCCAGATTTTAATTCTCTTTCTTTTTCTCTCTCTCACCTGAGAAAACAAAGGAACTAGCCCTTTGAACTTTGGGGGCAGATCCTGACTTAAGAATTTGGTCAGCCCTCTTGCTGGAAACATGTGGTAAGGATTTTACCTTGAACCAAGTCTAGTTTGTTAAGCTTTAGTTACTTTAAACGTGTTTCATCTTTATTTCTGTTGTAACCATTTCTGCATTTAAAGCCTTATACTTGTACTCACTTAAAATCTCTCTCTTTGTGGTTAAATAAACTTGTTTTATTCTTTAATCAAAACTAATCCAGTGCTGTCTTTAAATTGAACTGTGTGGGTGACTTCATTTGAAGTAGCAAACTGTTGTCCATTGATTCCTTAAAAAGGCAATGGACCTCCAATATTTGGATTGTCCAGGGGAGGGCTGGACAGGACAGAATGTGCATTTTGGGGGAAAATCCATGATTGGGAGTGTGTTAGAGTCATCCTGCAAGTGATAGCCAAGGCCGATGAAAGCCAGAGTGCAACTGGAGTGTACTGGCAGGATGCAGCTACACAGACACTGCAGGTGTGACCTGCATGCTGCTTGTGAGTGGCCCAGGTTGGGATTTTTCACAGCATAGCATCGTAAGGTACCCAAGGTTGCAGGGCAGGTGGTGACACAGCCCTTGGATTGCACCCTGGAATATCATAAATAGATTACAGAATTGGTAATATTCTGGACATAAATTTGCAAATCAGCCGCAAACTCTGCCTCTCGATACAGGCATGTAACTCCTGTTGAAAGACCTATTGTTTGCATTCAGAACTTCATGAAAATTTGATGACTATACAAGACACAAGCAAAATGTATGTTAAAGTAAGGATGATCATTATTTATTTATGGGCCTAATCAATACCTAGTGAAATCCTTCTGTTGATTTCAATGGGCACTGGATAAGAAAAAAAATGGGAATTGGATTTGAAAACAACTGAATAAAAAAACAGTAGTAAGGATTTCTAATAACTGGTTTTATAGATTGTAAAATATATTTCTGTTACTTAGCGTATATATAACACTTTGAAATAAAACCCTCGTCCTTTGCCTGCCTAAAATAGCAAAACTAGTCACTGCCTTTTCCTGGCTATTCCTCTCCTGCTATATTCTCAGGTTCTTTCTTTTGGGCTGCTCTGGAGAGGACGTTTCCAAACTGCCATGGGTGATGCTTAGAGGATTGCTCAGCAAGGCATATACAGTAGCGTAGCATGTGAGCATTGCAGCTGTCACCTTCCTTCCTGAGGCCGATATCTCTGTAACAGCCTAGGGCTTACAATCAGAAGTTTACAAAGTGTGGAACTCCCACTTGACAACAAGCAACCTCCGTCCTCTGTGCTGCTTCAGAAAGCGCCTACTTATTTTGTATGACGTATTGCTTTTAAATTCATAACAGAATTCAGATTTCTAAATAGAGTGCTTCTTTTGTGGCAAGAAGTAAATATTCCTCCTGATGTTCAGTGGGGTAAGTGCCAAGCTCCAATACATTTTTGTATGAAAAAAAAAATACACTTTTCACAAGACTCTATAGTAAGCACGTTTCCAGATGAAAAAGGTCCACCATAAATAAAGTTTGCAACTACAATGCTTCAGAGTTGTATTCAGGAATTCAAACTATAATACATATATTTCAGTGACTCCTTTATCCAGTGTAAAAAAAAAAATGTCATGATAACTATAATTGTGCTCCCTACATTGTTTTTTTTTAAATCATCCATCCCTTAAGATCATCAAACAGGAACAGTAATTTAACCCAAACCTGATCAAATCCAGTTTTATTCCCCTCAAACGTAAACTTCCTTGTTAGGAATGAATTGAACCACAATATTGTCTCAATCTATGTAAGTAAATGTTCCTTCAGACCATGTGTTAATTTAACTTCACTTGTTGTGTTAATGATGTGGCCAACATTTTCTAGTATTTTTGTTCCTTAATTTTTGTAGTGCCCAATATGAGACCCCTGAAAGGAATCTGACTTCCACAAGGAGGATGCTCAGCATTTTCTGAAATACAGACCTCATTAGGGTGTCCCATGTTGGGCAAGTAAAAGTTAAGTATTAATAAAAGGAAGACAGAAAAACTCTTGCTGCTCTCACATTAAGAAAAATTACCTGCAAGAAGTTAAGAATTCTGTGCCAGGGCATATATGGTGTATGCCTGCCTATACTTGAGTTACTTTGATTATTATATTGTAGACAGGGGTCAGAGTAAGCCATTATTCAGGAAATGTTTTACTAATACCTATATGATGCCTCTCCAGCATCTATCCTGGAAACAAAATAAGATTTCATTTGACAAAGTTAAGTTTCTGTCCCTTAAAGCTGAAAATAAAACTTTCCAAACATAACCCAATGCAGTGCTGTTCTCCTGAATCTGTGGCAAGAGAGCTGACTCATTAGCTCAGAGAAGTGTGAGCTGCCCAGTTTATCTTGATGGGGTGTGGATTAGAGTTGCCAACTTTTCTATTTGCAGAAAACCGAACACCCTTGCCCCCTTGCCCCTTTTACAAAGCCACGCCCCCACTCACTCCATCCTTCTCCCTCTGTCGCTCACTCTCTCCCACCCTTGCTCACTCGCTGGTGAGGGCTCCAGCTGGGAGTCCAGGCTCTGGGGTGGGGCTGGAGATGAGGGGTTTGGGGTACAGGAGAGGGCTCCAGGCTGAGGCATGGGTTTGGGATGCGGGATGGGGTATGGGCTCTGGGTGCTGGCTCCAGGGTGGGGCCAGAAATGAGGGGTTCAGGGTGCAGGAGGGGGATCTGGGATTGGGCAGGGGGTTGTGGTGCTTGGGGTGAGGGCTCTGACTGCAGATATGGGCTCTGGAGTGCACAGAGGGCTCCATGCTGAGGCAGGGGGTTGGGGTGCGGGACGGGGTGTGGGATATGGGCTGGGGCCAGAAATGAAGGGTTCAGGGTGCAGGAGAGGAATCTGGGCTGGGGCAGGGGGTTGGGGTGTGCGGGCTCCAGGTGGCACTTACCTCACGTGGCTCCCAGGAAGCTGTTGGCATCTCCCTCCATCTCCTAAAGCAGAGGCTTGACCACATGGCTTTCCGCGCTGCCCACGCCTGCAGGTACCGCCCCCTCAGCTCCCATTGGCCATGGTTCATGGCCAATGGGAGCAGCTGAGCTGGAGCTGGGGGGCAGCATGCAATGCCCCCATGGCCATCCTTCCACCTAGGAGCCAGAGGGAAATGCTGGCAGCTTCCCGGGAGTAGCATGGAGCCATGTAGGGAGCCAGCCTGTGCCACCGACCAGAATTTTAACGGGCGCTGACCGGAGCTGCCAGGGTCGCTTTTCAGCTGCACGTTCCAGTCAAAAACTGGACACCTGGCTATCCTAGTGTGGATTCTGAAACTTAATCATAGTTGACAATATTGGCATTTACATTATTTCATCTCTGATCATTTTAGCAGAAACACACACACACACACACATATAAGTACTCTTGGAATGGGGATGGTGACTGAGTTGAATAACGTTACCCCTTTTGGCCCAAATAGCTAGCCAAAAATTTGGGGGTCTTGCAGGTTGTTCCAGCTGGGAAAAGAAATTGATGATGGAGTCAGGTATCTTTGCTGCAGTCTTGTTTATTTACATGCAATGTACAAAGTCCTGGTTCTCAAAACACAGGAGGAGCCAAACAGTAGGAGAAAGTTTCTTTGCTTACAACCCCAAGCTACTTTTAGCCAGCATAACACTGTGCTTGCCCTGACTGTGTCTGTAGCTTCCTTCCCAGTTTGTTTCTGTGCGCCTCTTTCTGAGTCTGTTCATGTCTCTTTCCTTTCCCATCCACAAACCTTTCCCCAAAACAAAGTGGAGACCCACGTAGTTCTCATTCTGAGTGGACTTGCGTATGTCTTTGTTGGGGAGTGGCTGGGGGGGAGGGGAGGGGAGGAGCTGCTATACAGGACTGTAAGCGTTTCTTACAGTTATTATAGGTGAAGGGTGACAGTTATACCCACCAGCTTCAGTGATGTTTTCCACAACAATAACAAAACTCTCCACTCCAACCAATTTGAGCCAAGATTTTTTTTTAAACTAACTAAACATGCATTCAGGCAGACCTAACAGATAAGAGTACTAAACATCTATGCAAAAGTAGGATTCCTCATTGTTTTTGCTGATACAGACTAACACGGCTACCGCTCTGAAACCTGTCGCATGACATAGACAGAGGTCCTTACTTTACATTGTGGACAGATTGCGGCTGTCACTGCATGTGCAAAAGTGCATGGGTAGGGAAATATACAAGGAGTCTTCCTTCGCCTTACATCTGTGTACTGAGTGCAGCCACCATCCAACAGGCAGTGCAAATCTAGCATTGCTGGTGTATGTGAACACACCAAGGTAGCAGAGCAGGGAGAAGCTGGGGCTAACAAAGCAGAGCTGATCAGGCACATGAAGGGGTAGATGGTGCATCTGGAAAAGATGTCAGAGTGCCCTCACTGGCATGAAATCATTCATGTTCCTCTGGTGATTCCCACCACTTCCTGGCCCTTCTACCTCTTGACCCTGCATCCCTCCAAATAAGATGGATTTAAACCACACGGCAGCCCTACATTTATATAGTGACTGCTCTACTGAGACACAAGTAATAATGATACTTAGCAGCCGCTAGCTCCTGGGTAAAGGGAGAAAGAGAAGTATGAGGGAACTTCTATTAGGAACTAAGAGAAATAAAACAGCTAGGGATGGACCCAAGACAAAGCTCTGGAGCCAGGAACCCAGCAGCACTGAGGTGTTTGAAACACAGATCCAGATCCAAATTTAGCAGCTTTCACTCATCTCTAGTAAAGAGAAGAAGAAGAATAAAGAAACAACAAAGGAGGAATATTGGTGTTGGCAGAAAGCATATAGGAGGGGGTATAAAGATGCAATTAAAAAGGAGAGCCTTTCATGGTATATTTCTCCTGTCAATATCTTTAAAATACAAATTTACGTTTAAGGGTGGTAATTAGTTTTCAGATAGTGGGATGACGGGAGATCTGAAAACACACACAGGACCAAGTGCTGTGACTGCAACATTCACCCTAATTAAAGTCTATTATTCCAAATCAGCATTGCTCTTTTCCGCCCCTTGAAAGTTACATTAATTTGATAAAACAACCAGCAGAATTTCTAATGTTAATCAAAGAGATAAAAGTTTCACAGGACAGATCTTCTTTGCATTCTCCCTCTTGTACTTTCACAGAAAAGATCACTGTAGCTGAAAGAAACCCTGAAGGAATGTTTTCCCATTATTGCTTAACAAGAAATAGTCGGCTAATCAAAAGGAGATACAGAAAAAAAACCAACCCAAAACACCCCACACATCTGCTATCTATATAAACTATCAGAGGGATCCTCTTCACTTCTGCGTAATGAGGCAGCATAGTTTAAAAAACTAGGAGGTAAATTTTCACAGGGACACAGTGATCTAACTACATGACTCCTATTGACTCTAACATGGGCTGTGGAGCTAATCCCTACTGACACTTTGACAATGTGTCCCTAAAGAAGATTAAAGGTGCCAGATGATCTTGGTGTTAAAGTTTAGGCCTTCCTTCTGGAAACCCAGTTGGGAGTAAAAATTCATTTTCATCCAAATGATACCCCAAACACTGTGCTGTATGAATCAAACTGGATTTTGAAGCTAATAATTTTGGAGTTATATGTTAAATATTGTATACCAAGGAGGTTTGTATGCACTGCCATAGCCTATTAGCTGATGTTGGAATATTGCCAGGAGAGACTACTAAAGCTCTGTTGATTCATTTGTGGTAGGTGCAGTTTGTTAATCACACTTGGATGCAAGGGAGATAAGAAAGTGGCCTTCTGAGTGAAGGAATATAGGGTCCAGGGCTGAGCATTCCTCTGGGATAAACCTTAAGAAGAGCCAAGCCTTGGAACTAGCTTTGGGCTGCAGTTGTTGTATACATTGTGTTAAATTAGTAATTAAGCCAAATCCCAGGAAGGGGATGAGTTCACAACATATTTTAGCAAAATAGAGATGCACAAATTGGAACAAACCAAACTTTGACGAAATCCTCACTCTGTGAAATTGGCTACCATTTTGTAAAATTTTTCCTTACATCTTCCACATTACTTATCAATCATCCAAAGTGCTCCTCACAGACATATGAGAAAAAGACACAGTCCCTGCCCCTCTTCAGTCTAAAAGAGCAAGAAATAAGCGAGGTGATAGAGAGCGATTACTGACCGGTACAAAAAATATATGTTAAACTCAAGAGGCAAGCCATGAAACAAAAGACGAGAGTTCTGCCAGGTTTTTTTGTTAGAAGTATGGGAAGGCAAGTGGTAGATTTTAAACATCTTACCCTTGGTTGTTCACAAATAGAGTCCTACAAAAATCTGATTTCAGGTTATAGGGAGAGCTATGTAAATATTTTCATTAGTTCCAGTTTGTGAGACGACTTCTTGCTCCTCCTGAATTTTAGCTTGAGTTTTGGGTTTGACAAATAAAGTAAAATTCAGTTGCCACCACCATATGACTTCATGAGTCTTGACACAAAACTAAAGTTGGTCCATAGTGTGTGTGTGAACATTTCCAAGAGTCTGGTTGAGTTTTAATTTTGTATTTGAAACAGGCAGGTTGTGTATGATTTCTGGTTTGGTTGTAAATGTTTTACATGTTTCTATTTAAATAGGAAGGGAGAGCAAAAACAAACAACAAAAAAACCCAAAACACAAAAATTAAGAGAGCATATAGGGGAGGCAAGCCATGTGGTTCAGATAAAATACAACATATCAAACTTTCGCCCATCTGTCAGACTAAACCTATGTCAGAACTGAACCTATATGGAGGGTTGAGAAAATTTGGTTACTTTAATTGGTGAGTTATAAATTATTGCAGAACCTTTTTTCTTATTGGTTTCACCTTAGACTGGAAGCAGAGATACCCAACTACCACTTGAAATATTTCTTACCTAGCCAAATCCATGGAACTATTGAACTCTCTCAAGAAAGCCTGCTCTTGAACAAATTCCAGCCCAATTTCTAGACCAGAGTTTCAGATAATCCAAACTCAAAACAGCAGGTGACATTTTTTTGCAATATAAATGGCATTAGTCAATCCTTGATTGTACTTTCTCAGCTTAAAACCAAATGCAAGAGAATTTGGAAAAATGACAGCAAACAGAATGTTTCAGTGTTGGCCTGCCAGCAAATTCAAGTTACAGAAGAAAAACTTTAATGATGGTTTAGAAACTGCAGCATGAACTTGTGTTAGCCAAGGAAAGCACCATCTTCATTACCAAACTTTGCCAATTACAGCAAATTTTGAAATGTGACCAATAGAGCTGGTGAAAATGTTTCAAACTAAAATACTTTTGGTCAAAAATAGACTTTTCAGAAAGTAAACTGGTCCTAAAATACAAAAGGTGTTTTTAAACTTTTTCCAATAGTAACAAAAAGCATTAGCTTATTGATTTTTGGTGGCTTTCCTTATGTTCTGCTATTGATCACTATTGAGACGATCTCTCTCTTTGTATAGATACATAGTCTTTCTTCTTTTCCCGTGTTCAACCACCTCACTCCTCCTTTTCTTGTGCAGTCATCATACTCTTCTCCTTTTGTTTTCCTTTTTCAAATATTCCATTACAGTACCTCTCTTTTCGCCTTCATTCTCAGTTATTGAACTTCTCTATTTGCATTTGTCTGCTTGTTCGTCATTGAACCTTCAATCCTTTTCTGTGGTTGGTTCGTCATCATCTTGCAGGGTTTGGAGGAGGCATAGAGGGTTTGTACTGCCAATTTTGGCTGGCCAGCTTTGTCGCAGAGTAGGAATTTTTTTTTTCAAAATTGAAATATTCCATTTTTTAAATAGGACTTATTTTGGAAACAAACATGAAAAATGAATATGAGTAAAATGTTGATAAAAGTATCAGAGAAAATTTTGGAAAATGAAAACACATCTAATTGAAAGACTAATGGAATGAAAGAGTGTATTTGGTGGGGTGTGTGTGTGGGGGGGAGATGGTTCTTGAGGCAGCTTTGTTGACAATCATGGTTCTGATTAGCATTGTTTGTTGCATTCACTTCACAGATCATCTGTTACTTGGTGCTAGAATCTCCACAATGGATACAAAAACCTCACATTTCTAATTAGAGTTAGTTATTAGTTTTAAAGGAATTCTTTTGCTGGTTGTTGTTTCAGCAGATAAACAGATATACAATAGATTTGTCTAGGGTTAGGGTACACACAGGAAAGGTTTTACTGAGTTTTAACACCCACAGAGGAGAAGGTTCATGGCTGCCCAGAGGAACCGTATATTCAAACAGTATATGCAAAATTCCATTACAGTCAGCTATATCAGTATTTTTATTTTCTTGTTCAGTAAATTCTTGCCCCTCTAGCCCCCAAGGCTCCCTTTTGCTGAACTGATACCTGGAACACAAAGTGACAAATTCACTACTGCTTTATATGGGACTGCACAAAGTATAAATCAGTGATGACTCTGGCCCAGGGAGCCTTTCCCTATTATTTTTTTTTACCTTGCTCAGTGGCACTCGGATTGTTCTTTGAAATGATCTTCTCATCTCAGAGCAGCTGTTGGTGACAAGTCTGGTCTGCATCTAAATAAACAACTAACCTTGCTCTTCAGCACAGACTTCTTGCAGCTACTTTGTCTTCCTCCTGAGCACAAATAATTCCCCCTACCATGCACACATAACACTCGCCTGTCCATTCAAAGTGCAGCTGCTTGGGTCATCTTCCTTGCCCAACATTCTGACATTACTCTCATCTTTAAGCCCTTGAATCAGCAGAGCACTTAAACACGGGCTTAACTTTATCATATGCTTAAGTCTATCGCTGATGAAATCCACTGAGGTCAATGGCTTCATTAAATGCCTGCTTTGCTGAAACCAGGCCCGAATCTCTCCACAGGCTTCCCCGTATCACTGCACCAAGTTCAAACATCTTTAAGGTTTAAAATGAAATTCTGGCCCCCACTGAATTCAGTGGGAAAAAACTGCCATTGACTTCAATACAGCCAGTATTTCAATCTTTGCTTATACATTGCATTATCCAAAGAGGAAAACATTTTTTTCCCTCGCTCATTGGGTCCATTAAAAACCAAACTAAAGTCTGTAATGAGTGAGGAATGGCAATGTTTTCTTATTCTTTAATGCCTGCAGCTGTACCACATCAGGCTATGGGAGATTTAACTTTCACAAGCTAAAAAACAGAGCTGGGTCTTGGTAAATATAATTGGATGGGAGATCACCAAGTTAAAACTAAAGTTTTGCAATAAGTGGCACTCTTGCCTCTAAGCAAGATGGGGGGTGCACCTCATTGCTCAAAGTGCCATCTTTTGGAGAAGATGTAAATGAGAAGAGAATCAGACCCTATGTGTTGCACTAGTCAGAGATCTTCTACTAGTCTTGGGGAGCTGAATTTATTCGCCCTTCCCCCACAAAAAAAACATAACAACCCTCCCAATATCAATCAAGGACCCCCTTTTTATCTAGGATCCCAGAACTTTTATAGTTGAGCATCTATTTCACTTGCAATAGATGCTCAACTATAACTCTTTTCTTTATTAAAATCTGTAAATTTATTAAAATCTTTATTTCCATCAGTAAATCTTAATTTGTAGAGGATGCCGGTTGATAATATTGCAGGGTGGCAACTTCTGGTTCAAGCTTCTCAGTGTTTAAAAGATGAATTTAGAACACTAACAAAGTGGGGCATCCAAGTAATATGTGGTGGGTTAAAAAAGAAGCAAAAATAAAACCATCTGAAGAGAAAACATTTTTAAAAGGGCTCACACACCATCATTTGGGAACGCTGAGCCTTGAAAGTAATGCAAAGAGATGGAGTTTGTTTTCCTTTTCTTCTGCAAAACTACAATGAAGTGATAATGACCTCAGAAGTATATATGTGTGTGTTTATTCCATCTTTGGCCCATTTGATGTGGTTTTGGCCTAAGGAAAAGCTAAAGGCTAAATGTATTTTAAGTGAGCTAAAACCAAGATAAACACATGTCCCTGAGGTCATTATTTCCATTAGATGGCAGCTTGCATAAAATATCAAAAGTATTGTAAAAACAGTGTAAACTTTTTCAAAATTATTCTTTTGTAGGTCAGCACTTCTTTTGAGAGGGTACACTGTTTCTGAGCAATTGTTTCTCCCATTGTGAAAGCTGCTTCTTCAGGAACAGAGAAACCAGCATTTATTTGGATAGCAGAGTCTTTGTAAATCCCGTTCAGAGCCACATAGAATGCAAACAAACTGTACGAACAGTAATCACATACACTGTATGCATGCCAGTTGTGTATGCAGAAATATCAGCTAGCTACACTGCAAAGACAAAGAATTTATCCCATCTACAAGGCTTATAGCTGAAACCCTTTTCAAACATGATTAAGGATGCATACATTAAATACAAAGGTTTATTTTCACATTCAGCATGGATACAAATTCAGCACTTATGCTAGAACCATGTTAGGAGAGTAATCTATAGCACAGTTTTTGCTAGCGGGTGGGGAGAACCACACTGGACATGGAAACCATGATAACTGCAACTGTAATCTAGAACAGTTGTCAAGCACACTTCTTCCTCCTACTGGTGGGCCAGTGGCTCAGACAACTTTTGCCTTATGTTAGCAGAACGTCAGATCAGTAGCCCTGCTTTGCTGTAACTCTCACTGTCCTTTTTAGAACTCTGGGCTCTATTTTGTCTGTACTTCCCCAGCTCCTTTTTCCCCTCAGTCTTCTGCACTGGGCATAACATAAGAAAGAGGATTTCTCTTTGTTTTGCCAAAATGCCTCAGTTCAGTCCAACGCTCAATTAAAACATTATAAGCTTTGTCAAACATTCACAGTTCACCACAGCTGAACCATCTGGGAGGTTATTATAGGACTTCTGTTTCATGACCACTCAGAGGTGAAAGAATGAAATGCAGCGAGTTATAGATCAGCAAGAGAATCTGGCGGGTGGAAAGTTCATGAGATCTACACAAGTATCTCACAGGATTTCAGTATGGACAAGTTCACACCCAAACCCTGATTTAAATCTGAGTCAGATTTAGATCTGACCACTCCCTCCTCAGCCCAGTTAGAACTGCCATAGAACTCACTAAGCACATGCACCCCACAGTGTTTCTTTACATAGTAGTATCACTGAATTCTTGGTTCAGGCAAACCAGAAACATTGTTCTTTGCCTCAGTACCTTTTTTAAATAGTAGATCTGAGTGGTTTATGGAAAGACATTCCATCACAGAGCAGGAAAATATGTATAAATATGAATGCTATGTCAGCAATTTTCAAAAGCCTGGATTTTTTTTAAAGCTTCCAGACAATACAATGGTTCCAAAACATTGGAAAATAGTTCATCCATTATGGGTAAGATATCTTAGTGGAGCTTCCTCCTCCTTTGTATCACTACTCCTTCTCCAGTTCAGGATAATTAAAGAGAAGAAATTTCAAAGATTTGAAGGCCTTGTATCTCTTTTCAAATATAACCCAGTTCCACCACTCTAAACCTTGCAATAATTTATCTCTTCTCTACCTTGTATTAGATGGGTGCCTAATATAAGACATAAGGATTCATCTGTGTAATTTCTGCAGCTCTATGCTTCTTCATACTGTTATTTAATTACAGAATATGAGAGCATTGATATGGGTGAAATACTGGTTTTGACCCTTGCAGAAATGTTGGAAGGAAGATGGCTTTTGATAGGGTAACAAATATTGCCAAGATGATATAGAAACACGTATAGAAAATGTCATCTTTATCTTTTCAGGAGAGATTTTTTTCAGTCATTCTGTGGTACAATTTGCTGAACTCATTAGCCTTTGTAAATCAATGTTCACATCGAACTGGAATGATTTGCACATAAATCTGCTAATTTTCCTTGATCTGTATTAGTACAACTGAAACCTTTAAAAATAGGTAGGATTGGGTAATACTGAAAATGCCCTTTTCCACACAGTGCTAGTCATTGCAAGTACAACGCAGCCTCCTCCTCCCCCATGAAGTTACAGGCGATCAGTGAAAGTATTGACACATAGCAAAGAAAATACAATGAAAGGTTCATGAAGCTACAGTGAAGTGGTGATGCATGGCTCAGCAAATATCTCCCCTCCAAATTCTAGAAGAAGATGCCTCTCCAGGTGCAGCTGCCATATTATAAATCATGCCCTCATTGTTACAGCTGGACCAAAAATATTGGCAAATAGTAAATTGCCAAAAATGCATTTTGGGGGCACTGAAACTATTCACAAATTTGGGTTGAAATCTGTGAATAGTGTTGGCCAACCACTAAGCCCCTCTCCCACCCTCCAAAAAAACCAACTTGAAATAAAGCTTTCAGAAATGTCAGAACAGTTTGTTTCGACGTTTCATTTCAAATCAACATTTCTGAAATGACATCTTGTTTTCAATCGACAATCAAAACTTTTTGTTTGACCAAAACAAAATTTTGTTGTTTTCTCATTTTAGTGAGAAAACCCAAAATATTCAGTTTGAAACAAACGGATTTTTTTTTTCTCCCCAGTTCGGCCACTGACTTAAAAAAATCAATTATTCATGCAGCTCTGCTCATTGTCACTGCTACAGACTAGTTTTCTTTTCTGTGGGTTTTTGGGCTCTGTTAGAAAGTTTTACTCCTGTTAGTAAATGGAACCATCCAGCAGATACTTGCTAGTAGTAATGGCAATGACTGATACAGGTATTATATTTATTAACTGGAAAATAAGGAGGGGGTGAAAAAGAATGGGAAGGGCAGGAGACTGAGGAAGAAAAGGGGAAGAGACAATATAACTTGGGACATAGAGAAGGGGTAGATAACAGAGAATAGGGAAAACGGGAAAGAGACAAAGAACGTGAAATAAATGAGGTTTGGTCTCTCAGTTATACTATTGTGACCCCATTGACTTCAGTGGAGTTACTGCTGATTTACATCAGACCTGCTGTTTTCAAGACAACAAAGAGGAGAGATACAGAGAAAGGAGAGAATAATAGAAAGCAAAGAACAGTTTGAATGGAAAAGCCAAAAGAAAACTGCCTGGAGATGGTTTGCAAAGTGGCCAAATGCTACCAGCCAGCACAAGCTGTTGGGTTCCTCTTCTTGTGCCCTGCTCCAATGGTTTATTTAAACAGAAGCAGTTTTATTCAGCAGAATCCCCTTAAAAAAAAACCCTCATCTTGTTGGCTTTCCCAAAAATCACATGGGCAGCTCTGCACGCAAAAATATTACAAAAATATTTGCAAGCATTGACTGCAGGTTTAGCCAACGTAGCAAGTCACGATTCATAATATTGTGTGGACACATTGTTCCATTCAGTACAAAAATGCATTAGTAAATCTAGCTTTTATTAACAGTTTTACATTTGTAATCTGTTCGCTTCTGCAGTGTTTTGGTTGCTAGGTTTCCTGACTCCTCCCCACTATATTTTGAAATTATACTGAAAAGAAAAGAAGGAAGGAGTGATAGCCTTATAACTTCTCTCACATCTTCCATGTCTAGACCCCTAAGTATAGCAATAACAATGACAGACTTTTACTCCTCAGCAAATCATTCTCATGTTTTGTATTTTGAGTGGGAACAGTATCTTTATTTTTATTAGTACTTGTCTAATTTCTGTTTCCTTTTACAACCTAATCTTTATGGTCTTTTCCTCAGACTTTTTGAAGAGAAAGTATACAATTGTATTGATTTAAATTTCAAGAAAAAGAAAAAACTCCTTTGAATAAGAGGTCCATTACACTTATCTAACATTACATTTCCCGTATTGAATTTGCATACTGCATCAATAGTTTTCAGACGACTTCCAAGAAATAACAAAGAAAAGAACAAGAACAGTCTATGCCAAGAACATCCCTAAAGAAAAAACCTGCCATTCTTCTCAAGCACTAAGAAAACAGTGTTTTACCGCTCAGTGCTCACGATATCCTCCCTCATTAGAGAAATATCTGCAAGCTGTAAAGTATCTGCCCTGGCAAAGGATTCATGAATCACAACAATTACCCGCTTCTTTTGGATATTGAATCTGCTAATTACCCACCAAAATTTGGATTGGACATCTGCTACCTGACTTATTTTAGTATCCACCACAGAGTGCTTTTTGGCAAAGGTTTTCTGTTTTTCCCCCTCACACACACACACACACACACCCCCATAGGAAAATGGGAAATGAGTTGGTAGCCATCAGTAAACATTAAGTAAAACTTGAAAACCATTGGCCTAAGGTGTCTGATCCCTGGATGAACTATACATTTTCTCCATCCTTCAGGCCAAAGTGAGTATGGATGCAGGGGGAAGAAAAGCAGATGAGACAAAGAGAGAGTAATAGGAGAGGTGGGGAAATAGGCAATTAGGGATTCTACTGGGCTGAAAAATAAATAACCAGTAGCCCCTGATGTAATATGCAGTATAGTTTGGCAAGTATTAGGGATGAATCACAACATCTGGCATCCTAGGTGTTACTATTTATCTAAACTACCAATAGCATCTGTGTAAGCAAGTCTTGCCAGTATCATCGTCTAATGTAATCTTTTATGTTAGAAAATAAACATATGTTAGATAAGATTTTGGTACCAGACCCCATTTTTGACACAATTCAGTCCATGCTTCTTCCACAGAGAGAAAACTCAGCCCTGGTGTAAGCAAGAGGGATGCCCATTGAAATTATAAGGAGTTCTGCCCACTTACACCAAGGCTGAATTTGCCCCAGGTAGCTAGGAATCTGCAATGTATAAATGAGAGAGACAGCTGCATAATTTAAATACACACAGAATCAGCGCGGCAGTGGTAGATCTGGGAATAGAACCCAGGAGTCCTAATTCCTAGTCTCCTGCTCTAAACCCTAGACAATACTCCCTTTATGGCATTCTGATTGAATGTGCCATATTTAAATTCCATTTATATTCGTTCCCTAAACTTTAGCTCTAAAGCAGAAAAAGAGTAAGGGAAAAATATGAAGAAAATAAAACATTTGTTTCTCTAAAACAAAGACCATGGATATTGTAAAGGTATTTTTCACATTTAAGAGGACAGACTGCATGACCTAATCCGTTTTTTATATCTGAAGCTTCTATGATGTTATAAAATGTAGAACAACAAACCTTAACATAACATGGGTAATTTACCCTGGCACATGAATTAGGCCCATGATGCCATTTGTCTAACATTACACAAGGTCAAGACAAAACACAGGAAGTATCACCATGATTGTGATGTTCTGCTTTTGTGTTTCATTGATGGACACTTACCTTTACACTGAAGGAGGATTCAAAACTATGCTTTCAGCCTCAGAGATCTCAAGCTGAAATTTTGTGACTGCAACCATTCATGGATGCTTTATTATCCAGAAAGAAAATGATAGGCCATTATGAAGTCCTGGAAAGGTTTAATTACTTTGATGGCCACCCATGAGGCTAACAAAATAGTGAATAGCCATTCAGTTACGAAAGGACATCAACAAAAATGATAAAAGATTTAGAAAACCTGACCTATGAAGAAAGGTTAAAAAAACTGGGCATGTTTAGTCTTGAGAACAGACTGGGGGGTGGGGTGGGGGAACAGTCTCCCAATATGTTAAGGGCTGTTACGAAGAGGGCCATGATCAACTGTTCTGTGTCCACTGAAGGTACAACAAAAAGTAATGGACTTAATCTGCAGCAAAGGAGATTTAGGTTAGATATTAGGAAAAACTTTCCAACTCCAAAGGTAGTTTAGATTTCAAATAGGCTTCTGTAGTGAGGCGGTAGGATACCCCACAGACCTGCTGACGGATGAGCCTCCCCTAGCACCAATGTGGGCGGAGCCAGTGGATCCTGCACCCGCCCCCCAGAGGTCACAGAACAGGACAGGAAGTAGAAAAGCCCAACTGCAGAGCTCACTGGAAAGCCAGCCGCCGGAGAGGCCAGATGCCTGTGGCCTAGCTCCGGGTTGGGAAACGCCGGTGGGCTGCAGCCGACCCGAGGACTGGCCGGGCCAGCCAAGCCTACCCCGAGGAGCAGCTGAGCCTATCCTTTGCCAGTAACCCGGAGGAACCGATGGTGCTGGAGATCTCCGAGGACACCACCCTAACCCAGGTACCTTACGAGGGGGAGTCTGGAAATAGCCCGGGGGCAGCCGACCCTGGCCTGGCCGTAGCACTGCCAGAACCAATGTCAGTGCGTTGCAGCCAGGATCCCCACTGACACAGCAGCAAGTCTTCTGCCACTGCTAGGGCCCCGGGCTGAGATGCAGTGGAGCGAGTGGGCCTGCGTCCCCCCCTGCCACCCCACTCACGGGTGGCAGTCTCCCCCCTCGCACCAGACGCTCAGAACCATGAGATCCTGACTGTTTGTTTGCTGCCCCACCCTGACCCAGGGCTTGGGCCCATAGCGAACTATTGCGAGGCGGTGGGATACCCCACAGCCCCGCGGAGCGACAAGCCTCGGCCGAGCCCTTCTACAGCTTCCAAGGGAGGTTATGAAGTCCCCATCTCTGGAAACTCTTAAAAACAAATTGGACAAACACCTGTCAGGGATGGTCTAAGTTTATGTGGTCCTGCCACAGTGCAGGGGACTGGACTTGATCTCAAGATCCCTCTGGCCCTATGTTTCTATGATACTATAAACCAATGAAGCATCATCTTCCTGAGAATATCTCTGAAACGTGTGAGAAGTCCCATTCATCCTAGGGGGAGGCTAAATCTGAAACCTAATATGAACATTCGAATGCCAATATTGTTAACTATTTCCAGCTTGATTGGCATTGCAGAAATGGTTAGCTGATGTGTTGATCCAAGATGCAGAGCTGTATATCGTGGCAGGGACAGTGGGACAGCCAGATCCTGTCAAGACATGCTGGGGAAGAGAACTAGGGACCAGATCCTCAATGGGAGTGAGATGCCTAATACCTAGTCCCTTCATTTTCAGTTTAAACCACATTTTACCAAAAAAAAAAAAAAAAAGTCCCAGGTTTTACAAAAAGTATTCTTCTTGTCTGATTTTCACCCTACTTTTATATCATTCAAATATATAAAAAATAACCTGTTTTTATTAGGAAAATACAATAAATTGTATGAGATATAAGTATGATGATAATAAATTAGTATGTGTGTATATGCAAAGCTGCCTGTTGGAGTAAGGCTATGTATTAGTCTAGAAGATACACACAATAAACAAACTCTGAAGTGCGTACGCATCTTAACCATACTGATGAATTTTACGCCCACCATGCATACATTTCAAGCTGTTAGCAGATAACAGTTTAAAGATTTGACACACTAAAATGGGAAGAAAACAAAAATCAGTATCAGAATACGATTCAGAACACAAGGAAGTATTTGAAAATTAAAAAAAAAAACAGGAGAAAAGGATGAAGTTGAGTATATGTTCTGCAAATGATGTGGCCCAATTATTAAATGTAAATATTTATAGGCTAACAGTTCTAAGTCTACAACACTAAACTGTATATTCAAATAAAGTTTTATTTGGGGATTAGAGATATATTGTATTCTTAAACTCAGAGGTGGCATTGTGTTTTGAGTTCTGTTTTAGTTCTGCAGCAAACCACATTGAACTCCCTACTGAATACTTTTTCCCTGTCCTTCCATCCACCAAAATAAACCCCGACATTTACCCGGAAAAATTAATATTTTTCCACCTGTTTTTGTTGTTTTGTAGTAATAAACACCAATAAATTCCCAGGAAAAAATAAATAAAATAAAAATAAAAAATGAAGGGCCCTACTAATACCTTTGATCTGAGCCAAAGAGTTTAAGCCCCCTCAAATAATGTCAAGTAACCATTGAGCTAAAACAAAAGGGGGAGGAAGAGAGCAGATACAGCACCTCCCCATTTCTTATAGCATCTGCTGGATGCTCCAAACCCAAACTGCTTTCCTTCCTGGGTAACATAAATCTCAACGTCTCGTCTACAGTCTTAAGCATTCCCCATGACAACTTCTAAAATGCAGCTATACATTACCAGCACAGAATTCTGTGACATATTGAAAATGTAGGGGAAGCATAAAATCAACTACATTTCATGGTAGCGTAAACTATTAGGATTACTGTACTGATTGTATAGTTTTATTTACACATTTTTAATTCGATAAAAGCGACTGAACTAGAATTTACTTGAAGCTGCCACAGAATTCCCATTTTACTACAGAATTCAACAGAATGCCACAGAAACTGGAGGGCCTTGATGCAAAAATTGGATTCAGCCTCCACACAGTACATAAGACCTTAACCCTAAGTATTGTGCAAAGTACATACCAAGAGCAAACAATAAAATGGATTCCTCTCCGTTTACACACACGTAAATAAGGAGTAATTCCATTGAAGTCAATGGAGATGAATTGGTCTGAGAGGGCAATCAGACTCAGGAAATGTAAATTAAATCTGTATTAGCTTTGAAATGTAACAGCCCGTGATAGGCAAACATGTAAAGGATCAAGGATGTAAGCCACAAATTTAGATGTTTATCTGAAGTTCATCCAAATTATACAGCTTTCTTCTGCTTCTTGGTGGATCTTGTTTTTTAGGTAAAGACACTGTAACTGGTAAGTATGAAAAGGTGGATGATCTTCAGACTAACCATTTCCTATTCCCAACTTTGTCATAATATTGGACTCACTTTCTCTCTACAGTTACCCCATGTATAAAAGTCTGTTTTTCTTAGGACTTTCTAGAGGAATGGGGATTCATAATGCAAAGATATCATTTACCAGTGGTCCCTGTCCCACCAAATCACCTCCAAGCATCCAACCCTAATGCCTGACCCCATTTTACACATACACATTTTACCCACATACACACACACTTTACCCACAGTGGGCCCAAGCATCTTCAGGATTCTGTTAAGGAATAAAAAGCTAAAATGCTCTTTAATCCTGCACAAGAAAGGCAAGGGATTTGACACCCCCCACACCTCCAACGCTCTGATTATAAGAGCGTTAAAAATGAGCCAACCTCAGAAATCTTAACTCAGGGACCAAATCTGTCACCCTTACTCCCATGGAGCTTTGCACCAGTGGCCAACCCTGATCATAGTTTTTGCACTTACTTGAGAACTAATAGGACAGGGTGGCGTTAGGGCTACAGTTCCGCCATCTTTTCAATACCTGCCAGAAGAGGAGGGCACCTGCTGCATCCTCTTAAAAGCAGCAAAGCAGCACAGCAACCATGTTTCCCCGTCCACTGAGGATCTCTAGCAAGAATTGTGTCTCCCTTCAGGCACGGTGCTTTCTGGAGCTCCTACTAGGACAGTGCAGCATTGCA
The DNA here is from genome assembly GCF_013100865.1 of Trachemys scripta elegans. NCBI lineage: Eukaryota > Metazoa > Chordata > Testudines > Emydidae > Trachemys > Trachemys scripta. The sequence goes on from NC_048298.1 coordinate 116,362,697, forward strand.
CCACCACCACCACCGAAGCAAGATCCTAAAGGCACCATCCAGCGCTTAATATTTGTGAGACACTTTGAGATCCTCATTAGAAAAGCTCTATATAGGGGCTAAATATTAATTAATATTATTATTATTATTATTATTATTATTAAAGCTAATGGATTAAATTCCCTGCTGGTATACATGGGCACGGATCCATTGACTTCAATAGAGTTTCATCCACTTACACCCACAAAAATTATGGCCTAATCAATCTACCAGCATTTACCCACTCTTAGTTTATAAGGACAATAAGATACCTATCATACCCACCCTGCAGAATACTAGATGGTTCTCACACATGAACACCTCTTGACTTACACTATATATAACTTTTTAAAAATAAAATGAACTATTTTTTACTATAAGAAAGTCTAGGAAAAACTTTGCTCTGAATCTTTTTTTTAAATCCAAAACTTAAAAAAAAACAAAAAAAAACACACAATTGTCTGAGACCTAATCTCCTCAGAGTGATCAGATGAATTAAATAACTCGACTCAAACATTTATCCTTCATTAATAAAAACATAAAAGAAAAGATTATGAAAAATTAGCCCTAACCTGCTGCTAAGCTTTAACTGTCACCTCAGAAGCCTACCACATTCCCTTTAATCTACCTAATGACTGGTTCGGAATTCCAGTCCTGAATTTGGAGGTTAGTTGTATTTTATACAATTAATAGGAGAGAATTAATAGAATGCATTACAAACCAGTGACTAAAAGGAATGGGAGAGTTTAATAAAACCTTGCAAAATAAAGCGGTCAGGTGAATGCGTAACCACATTTCTCTGAAGAAAGTGTTAGGTAGTGCTCAGAACTGGGGATCATGGCTCAGGTCTTTTGTTTGTAGATCTACCAGAGACTCACTATGGGGTCTTAAGCAGGCTGTACACAGGCAAATTTTCAAAAGCAGACACTGCTCTTGGATGTCCTACTTGAGACATCCTACTCAAACTGGGTGCCCAAACACTGTGGCATTCAAAATCAGTGGTCACTTTGAATATGTTGGCCTTAATGCAATCAACATATCCATCTATCAATGGGTACAATACTATATACTTCCCCTGCAGGATTGCTGGGAGGTTTAACTAATTAATCTACTTTTAAGTGCTCGGAGATCCTTCAGTGAAAGGTACTGTAGAGATACAAAAAGTGGTTCTATATTTATGGTTTTCATTAGTCCTGAAGGTTCCCCGCCCCCAGTGAGATGAAACCCTAAAACCATATGAAGCACATTTCTCCACCAGACCTCCTCAGCTATTCAGTCTAGCACGTTTCCATGCAAAGCACTTGACTGATTGGAAAGACTAATATTTTCCCATAATAATACAGTATAGTAGTTATAATGTAACCACAAAATGAAATGGGGTTAGATGGCAAGCCCAGGACAATATATTTCTCCCACTGCCACAAAGATCCTGTAGTCTCTCACCTCCACTAAGGGCTCCATTTTTCCTCTCATAGATGTAGCCCCAATTCAACAAGGTACTTAAGCACAACCTAACTCTAAGTGCATGACCTTGTGGAATCAGAGATGACACTCAGCTCCTGCTGAGATAAAACAGCAAGAGAAGCTAATGTATTTTGGAGTTACCCATGCAGAAGCATCATGGCATGGACCAGAACAATATTAGTTCATCTCTACATGACACTGGTGAGGCCACTCCTAAAATAATCAATTCAGTTGTGCATGCCCCAATACCAGAAAGATGTCAGAAAACTGGAGAGATTCAATTAAGGAGGAGAAATGAAGAAGAAGGGGGAGAAAAGGCATGAGGACTAAGGGTAGGGAGGGATATGATAATCATGTACGTGTATTTGAAGGGTGTAAACACCAGTAAGGAAGAGGAATAGTTTAGTGTTCCCAGGGGATGAAGTAGAACTAATGGGATAAAAATAAGCAGAGGAAAATTTAGGATGAACCAGAAGGAAATATTTCTTAATGGCAAGGTACGCCAGACTGTGGAAAAGGCTCCCTAGAGAAGCCTCAATTGCTTGAGTAAGTTAAAACTAGACAAGACAAAACACTTGAGAATATACTGTAAGGAACAGTCCCATACTGCTGTTACCCAACAGGCATTTTACACCTCTAACCTGTATGATTCCACTAACATTAATTGCCATTAGGGTGGTGAATCAAAAATACAACTCCTAAATGTTCCCAGAAGCATCATTACATCCAGTTCTCTGCTTATTGCATTCTAACAAGTCATTTTGTGGGGAGAATAACAATAAATTGAGACACCTCAATGTAGTGATCAGTTCCTGCCAATTGGTGCCAAATTAATGAATATTCTTGGAGTAATTTAATTCTGGTGTTGTTATATGTTAACAGCAATAATACTTAGGCATTTGTAGAAGCAGTTTCATCTGAGATGCTCAAAGTGCTTTCCAAACTTAACTAATTTCTAGATGGAGAAATCTAGGGTTGGAATAATCATGGTCCTCTAGGAAAAATCCTGGGATGGGATTGGGGTTGTCCTATGACCACAGGGGTGTTAACAGGCCACTTCACCTTGAATGTTCCCTTAGAATATGAGCTAACTACTTATGCTAAACTATCTGTTTAATCTTGGCTGTGACACTCTTAGGCTATGTCAAATTTATGTCACGCAGGGGTGTGAATATTCCAAGCCCTGACAGACATAAGTTACACCGGCATAAGGGGTAGTGTACACAGCACTATGTCAGCAGGAGAGTTTCTCCTGCTTACATAGGTACCGCTGCTCATTGGAGGTGGTTTAATTATGTCGACAGGAGAGCTCTCTCCTGTCAGCAAAGAGCAGCTACACAAGAGATTTTACAGCGGCACAGCTGCATCGATACGGCTGTGCTGCTGTAAGCTCTCTAGTGTAGACATAGCCTTAGTACCTTTCCCAGACCTGAAGAAGAGCTCTGTGTAGCTTGAAAGCGTGTCTCTCTCACCAACAGAAGTTGGTCCAATAAAAGATATTACCTCACCCACCTTGTCGCTCTAGTATCCAGGCAGCAACATGGCTACAAAATAAAATGTTATCAATATAATTTTAATCACTTTTATTTCTAGGGCCAATATGCTCAGGGGACTGTAGAACATCTTTAAAAACGTAATACAATAATATAAAACACTGTGATAGATGACTCCCATTTTACAGATGCAAAAACAGAGAGGCTAAGTGACTTGCCTGTGATCACTCTGCCTGGGGAAGAACCAGGATAGCCTGACTCCTGAAGTTGGTAGAAGAGCAAGGAATTGAACACAGGTCTTCCACAGCCTAGGCTAGCACTGGACCATCATTTCTCTCCCTCACCATATATATAAAATGTATCTACTGACTTTTTCAATCCTTGGCATCATTATAAAAATCTTTACATTCTTTTAAGTCTACAGATAGGCAAAACAGTGTGGACCAGAACCTCCTCGCCCACCAAAAAAGCTAACCCTTTCTTCCATATTTAGAGATGAACTCAAACTACATCCTTTTTTAGGTTCTGAAATGTACAGAAACTCTATTTACAGTGACACCGGTGAATGAAGTTTTTTTAATCCACATAACAGAGGAAGTACACAATTCCTTACAACTGCCACTTCATGGTTTCTCTGGTGTGTTCTATTTACCTGGCCCATTCAGCTCTTGACACTTGAACTGTCACTCTCAAGAAGGTTGCCCAATTGTACTAGAAAATCTGTAATGTGGACAATTGTCCACACAGAACTGAACTGAGACCACTAAATTCATTTCACTTTGGCTAGGTACAAGTCCTCAGATGGCTACATTTTCTACTTATTTTCTGACTTGGGCTAGATTTGAACCAGAAACATAAAATTAAAAGGTTCTGTAGTCCAGTACCAAGCCCTGAGCCACCCATTTGCCTGCCTTTAATATTTATAAAAGTTTTTCCTCATTTTTTCTTTAAAGGAATCCTTCAATGCTCTGTCTCAGCCAGCCATACCATACAGGAGCCCTGAATTGAAAGTAGACTCTTTGACCTTTTATTCTCAGGCCAGGGAATGAGGCATGCCATGCAGCAATAGAGTACTGCCCAGGGGCAGAGTGTAAGTAAGTTACTTGGACAGCATCCCTTGCCAGCTGATTCACAGAGTGGAATCTGCATAAGCTCTTGAAAGGAGATGCTCATTAGTATTCCTAGCCAGAGGCAACATGCTACAACTCAGCAAGAGGAAGGGTCAGGGGAAGGGGAGAAAAAAAGGCAAAGAATTGAAGGCCTCATAGAACGAGTAAATATCCCAGGACAAGTGGACCCTTTGTTAATGGAAGAAGAACAGGCCATTCTCCACTTGGAAGAACTGTTAAGATAGAACGAAAACAAGGAGATATTCTCTGTTCTATTTTTATCAATAACCCAAGAGTATCAGACTGGGGTGGCCCCTTCCCCTAGGAAACTTGCACAATTTAATAGTGCCAAACAAAGAGGACAGGGAATTCCAAGGAAGATCAACCCTCCTGCTGCAGATGATGTAATGGTGAAAACTCTCCATTCAGCTCTAAACATTGCAGGGATATATTCTCTTTCTAATCCATGCTCTTTTCCTCTGCCCTCCCCCTTCTCCAATCTCCTGTACCATCCTCCCCTTTGGCGATGGAAATTTCCATCCTCTTTACAGCAAGTGAAGGCTTTTTTTTTTTTTGCTAACACTGGGAGCTATATGAAGACTACAGTGATGCATATGCTTTTGTCTGAGAGCATGCATCACCTGCCATTCCCCTCCCCAACTTCTTGTAAAAGAAAAAAAAAAAGATGGTGAGGGAGGTGGTTATGTTATAGTTATTCATTTTCTTTTGATCTAAATGATATATCACTTTTCCTATTAGGATTTAATTTGCTTTAGCATGAAGGGATCAGCAAGTGAGTTCTGTTTTAATTAGACAGGTACTAAACAGTTTGATAGTAATTTGAATACTGACAAGCTACAGTGTTCACTGGTCCATGAACAAAAATGATATTACAGTGTTCAACCTCCTTGAAGGAAAAAAAGCCTTTAAATATTTTACATACAGAAAGAAACAGAAAGGCAAGATGTGCTGAATGGTCAGATGAAATGTGGGGGCCATTACACAGAGGTTAAACCTGGTGAGGTTAAACCTTGTAACCACCAGTTTGTATTGACATCTGTTCACAAGCTGACATGCAGTATCTGCTGAATTTAGAGAGGGTGAAATTAAAATTAAAGAAGAGGTTGTGGTTTTAGTAATGTCCAGGGAGTATCCCCTCCATGTTCAGGACCAGGATTTTGGAGCAACCAATATAGACACCAACTCCCAAGAGGAATCTACTCCAAGTGTCATAAAACCCTGTGTGTGCTGAAACTGGAAACTATGAAAGTGTTTAGTTAAGATTGATGGAACTAATCCAGCCATGCTATTGGTTCCTTAGACTAGTATTCAGACTTAATGTGTTCATTCAAGACTTCCATATTAGTTTTCTCTTCCTCGATCTTTCTAATTTTTACTCCTGACCTCAAGTAGCAGAAAGTGGGTTCCTTCTCAGACTTCTTTGCCCTCGCTAGGGTTTGTACCAACTGAGCATTTTTCAATTCCTTCAAGATTGCTACTTATGAATTTTTGCTAGATTGTGTGGAAGTCATTATCCTCTTCCTCTGCCTCCTTGAGTCTCCTTTTCCCACTTCCAATATGTCTTCATCCTCCTCCCTGCCATCCTATAGGCAAATCATGCTTCAGGCGAGGTCATTTGGCCCAGCAGGAAAAGGAATGTCTCCTTTGCAGTTTCTCTGCTGTTGTAGCCAGCCAAGAAAATAATCATGAGCAATGCATTACAATCCTCTCTCTCACATACATCACTACCTCTCTTCATGGCAAAAAATGTCATATCCAGATTCTGAATACCCAGACTATGGCAGTCTACACAGTGTTGAACCCAGGTGTGTTCACCATATAATGCCCCCACCACCGAGTCATTGGGTTGACCCAAGAGAGACTCTGCATAATTCAGTCTATTCCGTTCATCAGAAGTTATTATCTTTGCTTCTATCATTTGCATCTGGATAAACATTTTTTCATGTCTCTCTGGCACTGAGACAGGTAATGTTGCATTTGTAACAACAGAAGATGAAGGAATAAACAAAGCAAAACAAAAATACAAACGTAATGTTAGAAGTGCCTCACTAGTGGTAGTGGACTTGGTGAGTTGTCCCTCTAAATATGTGCCCATCAAAGACATCTGTCTAATAGCCCGTATCATAGCAAAGCATTGTCTAATCTCTAGGTGCAGAGATTTCATTTTACATCATCCTAAACAAATGACACATATAATAATAGGGTAATAGGGTAAGAACAGGCATTTCAAAGAAGCCTAAGGGACTTGAATTTCAAGGGAATATGAGTGTCTAACTCACTTAAACTCCCAAGCTAAATATTTAAGTAGGAACTTGGTTGAAGAAAGCAGTTGTTTTCATTGAGAGGCTGTGGGGTCTAGGGATTACAGCAAGGAGCAGAAGTTAATACTGGATTCTGTTCCTGGCTCTATGCCTTAATCACGGTGTGACCCTGGTCATTTAACCTCTATGCTTCAGGTTAGCCATATATAAACCAGATGAATAATCTTTATTGCAGAGAGGTATAGTGAAGCTTATTTTAACTTCAATTTGTAAAGTGTTGGGAAGCCCTTAGATGAAAAGCACTACAAACACAAATTACTGGTGACTGTGGGTCTCTCTCTCTCTCTCTCCCTACTCCATAATATATATAAGATTTTCATTTCCTCACCTCCCTCCCCCCACACGAGCTTCCCATTAAAAACGCCCTTTCTTTTGTAATTTACTGTTCTTTCACTTGTTTGAGCTCTTGGATATTTCACTGAAACTTCACCCAATCACCCCACCCTTCTGGCCTAAGCAGAACTATAATGTAATCTTGAATCCAATGGGAGAAGATATAGTCACATAAGAAAAAATAAATAAATAGGCTACTACAGATTCAGTTCCCCATTGCTTCACGCAGTTTGGTAACTTCATCCAAATAGAAATTACAGGGGGGCATGCTGTTGCTGCTACAACTCCTTCTGCTGTTATGACTAGAGACACTGGAGTTCTGTACAGAAAAAACAGCTCCTAAAAAACAACAGTGTTTCATGCTGGTTGTTATAATAAGAATATGGCACATAGACACACTGGTAAGAGAGACTGGTATTTATTTCCTGGCCTCAGTCATTTGACATGGATTAGGGTTACAATACACATGACAGGGTCAGTTTCCATCAACACTACTGGCCCTGACTAGAAAAACATTCTTATCCAGGAAGGGCACTTAAGCACATGCTTAAGTTTAAGCACATGCTTAAATCCTGCTGAAGTTAAGGAAATATAGTAGCAGCCGCCAAGATCATGGGGCAGCACTTGAGTTTGCATTTTGCTCATTATAGCTTATACATTTCATATTGTATTCTTCTTCACCCCCAACCCCATCTTCCTGGACCTTCCCTTCAAACCTTCTCCAATCTCCCCCTTCTCTCCTCCTGATCTCTCAGGAATGTTCATGCAATCTAAGAAAGTTCACAGCCATCCATGACCTCAATTTCCTGCTCCTTCTATCTTGTTCTCACAGAAACCAAGGTCTCCTCTTCTGACACTGCCTCTGCATTCATTGTCTCTCTCCTACAGCAGCCTCCCATTTCTCTTACATTCCTTCCCTCTGAATTACACTAAAAAGACCATGATGGGGGTATTGGGGATCTTGTTTCCTGATCCTGATGCTTTCAGTCCCAGGTAACTACTCTCCCCTCCTCCTCCATATAGGTATCATCCATCATTCTCTTGATTTCATCCCATCCACCTTAGTCTCAGACTTTGACACACGGTTCTTCTCCTGTCACCTTCATTCTTGGTACTTAAATTTCCATGTTGACATCTGCCCACTTGCTCACTTCTTGACACTTCAACCTCATCTCCTCTTTTGACCTTGAGTGCTGGATCCCACTCATCAAAACTTCTAGTCTCCCAGTCTGCACTAAGCTAAGCACTGCTCCCTCTCTGATCGCTCAGTCATTGGTCCTGCTTTGAGCAGGGGGTTAGACTAGATGACCTCCTGAGGTCCCTTCCAACTCTGATATTCCATGATTCCATGACTATTTCATAAATTCAGAAATTTCAGGTTTGCCAAACTAGGTTTTGCAGATGGAACTCATGTCGGCAAATTAAGACCAGCTCTTAAAAGGGGCTCAGTTGGCTAAACACCAAGTAGCCGAAGGGGTGCCTATGAGTACGTGAAGGGTGTAAGTACTAGAAGAGACAAATTAGTTAGGCTCCAAATAAACTTAAAAGAAAGGATGATGCCATGCAGTAACTGTACAGTTATGGTAAATGCATGATATTGTTTGAACTCCTGGATTTTTAAAGACCATTGGGTCAAATCCTGGCTCTATTCAACTTAGTGGCAAAATTTCAGCTGACGTGAATGGAGCCAAGATTTCATCCATTAAGAACAGCCATACTGGGTCAGACCAAAGGCCCATCTAGCCCAGTATCCTGACTTCCGACAGTGGACAATGCCAGGTGCCCCAGAAGGAATGAACAGAACAGGCGATCACTCGGTGATCCATCCACCGTCACCCATTCCCAGCTTCTGGCAAACAGAGGCTAGGTACACCATCCCTGCCCATTACACTTCTCTCTCCTGCCCATGATGTCACTAAAGACTTAAGGCTGTTATGGGTGACATTTCTCTAGTTTTATAAGTTTAGATTTCTTTAATGTTTAACCCTAATTCTGAATTTCCTGGATTTATACTGCTTGTTTGGGGGATAATTACAACACTGCTATAATGTTTTTTTACCCTAAATTACTGATACATACTCTCAATCCCAACTCCATCAGAACATAGTTTTTCATATGCAAATAGTTATAGAACCAACAATAGCTAGGAGCCAAAATCCAGGTTCAAGTTGAACCCACAACTTTCTATAAATCTTGCCCCTGTAGGAAGGCAAGCACCCATAAGTCCCATTGGAATTAAGCCTGTTTAATTGACCATGTTATGACTGGCTCTCTTGTGACTTGCAATGTTATGTTCTCATCTAATGTCTCTGAGAAACATGTGAGGGGTATTTGTGGTGATAGGTCAGCTCACACTTGACTGTGTGAAGAATTGTACACAACAGCCTAGTGTACTTGTGTTGAGTGGGTTATTTACTGCCCCTAAGAAAAAATTTAAAAAAATACAAACAAACAGACAACAACTCCTTTTGTTACTGTTCTTCTTTTCAAGTCTCAGATGTATCACAAGACACTTCAAGTTAAAAACATGAACAATAAAAACAGACCAATGCCAGCAATCCAGTCATATGCCTCTTGAATTTACATAAGCTGATCATGTGTTGTCTCTTACAGTGAGACAGGATAGAGATTTGTAGGTTCTTCAGAGCTTTCTGGGATACTCTGTTTGTGGCTGGTACAACTTTTGTGCCTCAAGAGTTGTGATCATTATCAGGACACATGTTGGTATTGTTGCTATCTCTGCTCAAATGGGAAAATTCCCAAGGCATTTTTCTATGGCCATGTTGATTTTCAATTCTACTTTCACTTTGAATGAAGATTAATCTGGATGAAGATCAATCAATGGGGTAAATTCTACTCTCTTATTTACACCAGTTTAATTCCATTGACTTCAGGAAAGCAGAAGAAAGTAGATTGTGACTCAGTCAGTTTATCCAATACATACAGTATCAAAAGTGTTGTTTTTAGAAAGTGGGCTCACTAAAATTAAGCTTTATAAGAAACCGATCTAGTTGAACATTCTGATGTAGATTGGCAGGTCTGCCTGGATTTCTAGAATCAAGATGCAGTTTTGAACTGAGGCGCATTTCCTAAATTAAGGGCCTGATCCTGAAAACACCTATTACTAGATGAAATGGTTACTTCCATGAATAGCTCCACTAAGTCAATGAGCCTATGTCTACACTGCTATTGAAGGTGTGATTTGCAGCATGTGTAGGCACCCCTGGTTAGCTCTAATCTATTTAGCTCAATAAAAATATCCATGAAGATGTGGCAGCCCTGGTGTCAATCCAGGCTAGGAACACTAGTATATACCCTGCGGGACCAGGTGAGCTTGTACAGACAGTGCTGAAGCTGTGTGCTGCCACATTTTCACTGCTATTTTTAAGTGAGCTAGCTAGATTAAAACTAGTATATGTATGTCTACCTGAACTTCAAATCACACCTTACACTGAAGTTTAGATGTATCCTGAAACTACTCAGGGTGGTAAGCAGTACACTAAACTGGTAGAAAGTGCTTGGAAGATTAAGGCTCAAAAGGAGAAACACCAACATAGTATATACGCTGCTACCTCGATATAATACTACCCGATATAACACGAATTTGGATATAACGCAGTAAAGCAGTGCTCCTGGGGGGCGGGGCTGCGCACTCCCATGGATCAAAGCAAGTTCAATATAACGCGGTTTCACCTATAACACGGTAAGATTTTTTGGCTCCCGAGGACAGTGTTATGTTGAGGTAGAGGTGTATATATATAAAATCAGTCTTGATCCATTACTACATTAGACTGGAATGCATTGGATTTCTTCCCTTCCCACCAAAAATATTTCTGTGCATCAAGACATTTTTCTTCCATGGATACAATTGTCCTTTGACTTAATGTCTTCAAAATTCCTAACTTAGTCTTATTGTATCCAAGCTCCTCAAACTGATGAAGCATCATATAAAATGTGTCTGGTTTTGCACCCTCTCAAACAGAGAGGCAGCAAAACCCAAGGTGGTTTTTGTATGCCAAAACATCACTTTGTCTGTGTGTGTTGTAGGAAGGAAGGCATTTTGGAATAATCCCACCAGTGATGGCTCAGATCAAAGTCCTAATTTATTCCAAACTCCAACGATATCTCAGCTGAATGATTCAGTTGGGGGCTCCTAATTTTACTTACTTACTTACACACACAGACTCATCCATGTGACAGGGTGAAGCCACCCTGTTGCAATCAGCTACAGCATCCCACTTGCTTTCTGCCTTCCCACGGCCCCAGATATTTTTTTTTCCCCTTTAGAAACACATTGAAGTTGCCTTTCCAGATGGGCAGCAGCGCTGCCTTTCCCCAAGCCATTTGTGTACATACCACAAGAGCAGTCGCCACCGCCGCTGGTGCAGAGACCTCCTCCCCTCGAACTGACAACCTGTCTCAGTGTTGAAAAACAGTTCAAGGTAGCACTCGAGACCAAACGTGCCATTTTCCTTGTCAAAATGAAAGCTGTAAATTTGAAGCCTAACGCTTAATGTATCCAGATATTGAACACAGGGACTTTTATCCTCAGCTTAATGGTCTGTCTAAAATCATCAAAAAAGATTACTTAAAAATTCTAGGTCCTCAGAGGTCCTATAAAAATTGTGTGGAGCATTAGTTTTGGGTTGTTTGGGGTATTTGGGGGCAGAGGGTGAAGCAAAAAAAAAATAATGTACTGGAAAATATTTGTGGAGAAAGGAGATTATATTCTTTGTCTTGAACCCATGGGACCCGCAGATAAATCTCTCTAAATTCAGGAAGCCAGATCCTCAGCCGGTGTAAATCATCATACCTACATTCACTTTAATGGTGATTTGATGATTTACACCAGGAGGGTATCTTTCCTGGGGGGGTTCTTTTAAAAAGCTGCACAGTGATGTGAGATCTTGAATCTAGTCGTCCTTCAAAGCATCACTGGTTTGCTTTAGGATTTATTTGTGTGTGTGTGGCTAACTTGGGTTAGGGTCTGTCTAAGGATTTGGAGGATCTGTTAGTTTAGCTTTCCAATGTTTCATTGGGAAAAACAGCTGGACTTTCTGGATATAACTGTCAAAAATAATTACAAAAATCCTATCCTCTTTTTTTCCCTCCATGTTGAGATCCTGAGGTACAGAAGAACCGACTGGCTGAGCTTTCACAGTGGATTTTAACAAACTTTCTCCCTTCTCTCAAATAATGAAATCCCCTCCTCCCATAAGTAATATACATTATTTCAATGAGCTAGATTCAATAGTCCTGGAGCAGGGATTGCATCTTGTGCCAATGAGCCCCCTTGTGCTCAAGGTAAGATTCATCTCATGGAAGGACAAGCAGCATTACCAGTACCTGCCCTCAGAAAATGTAGGATTTAATACATAGTTACTATTCCTCACATACACTGAAAATCTGCATAAGTTTAAACTGACAAATATTGCTCAATGCTCACTTATTTCCACTACCCCCCCTCCCTACACACACCCTTTTCCCATCTAATTTAGTTTAACATAGCTTAAATACTTGTGATTTTGGACTTGTATGTCTAAAAGCTTTTGAAGTGTGCTGGCATTCACTTATACCTGTGAACTACATTGTATTGCATGCATTCAAATGTCTGTCTGTAGCCTGCAATAAAAAGAACTATTACAAAAATAAGTGTGCATGGATTATAGACTTCATTTTGAACTGTTGGTAAATACAGTGTTTATATCTAAGGCCATAAGCTGTCATTTAGAATCATCTTTAGGAAAATTTCCTACTTGATTGTTTGTTTCTCCATTGTTATTTTCCCCTCTTTTGGTTAAGTTTCTCTTTAAAAACTACAAAAAAAAATGAAAAGAAAAAGAAAAAAAAATGGAGAAAAAATCTTTTTTAATTAGTCAAACTGTGATGAATTATCAGCCAAAATAAATTCAAATTTAAACCTGTTGTGTGTTCATAAGCAACCTTTCTGGGAAACAGTCATTCCAGGACAAGAGTGTGATATTCTGGAATCTCATGGGCTACCAATATCAAGATGCCAATAAGATAAGTTAAGAATGGAGTGGCAATATTGTTTCTCCAGTCTTTTGATACCTGTATTAAAATCTTAACATTATTTAAAAAGTAGCACTAAGCAAGTCTTAAAACCTTCCGGGTCTCACGTGATATAAGCATCCCAAGATGTGGATGCTTATCTGAAGCTTAGCTAATGAAACATTCTCAGGGTCTTGACCTCAGCTGCTGTAAATCAGAAAAACATCTTCAAAATCTGAGCTACCCCAGTTTATACCAGATGTGGATCTATCCCTGAACCTGCCAAACCTTACAAAGTTTTCTTGCAAAATTTCTGGCACCCCCACTTTCAATCCTGGCTAGAATATCACAGGAGCAATTTTTTTTTTTATTATTAGTAGTATTTCAACCCTTCCATTCCCTGCAGGAACTCAGAATCATGGTGATGTGCCAAAATGGACAAACTTACCTAACTTTTTTAGAACCTTAAAAAGGGTTTGGTCATAGCTCAAGTCTAGACATGGGCAAAGGTTTGGGGGCTGTTATTTTTTTCCAAAACCCAGTCTAGTCATTCCTACATAAAGGTAGTTCTGTTTGGTTTAATGGTGGATGTTACGTATAATAGACTAAAGTATTTCTTCCATATCTTATCTCCACAAGTAACACTGTCCCAAACATATAAACCCTAGCTTAAAATCAGGTGCAAACAGTACATCCATTATGTAAGCTTTCATTTAAAGCAGGTAGTTTGTATCTGATATTTAAAAAGGACAATAAGCTTCTTATTTTTACAATAACTATCTGTCTGGACTATACTTTTTAAAAGACAAATTTCGTATACCAGGAAACAAAACAAGTGCAAGAAAGTTTGATGTACCCCAACAAATCCTGTAACAATTCTAATCAGTTGTCAGTTAAGAAGTGTCTTGTAAAGAACTGTGGAATTGCTACTGTCTATTACCTGTGTCTATTCCTCTTGGCTCAGTTGAGCATTTAAAAAAAAAATTATAATAAATGCATTCAATAATTGTTTGAATTGATGCTGTGCATTCTGTCATAAATGGTTTATGGATAACCATCAATTCGTTCTGCTCATCACTCTAACAAGTTCAATGTACTACTCAGAGCAAAGGATGACTATTTATTTAACAGCTCTTGGCAGGAAAATTTGTTGCGTGCCACAACTTTACAAAGAACATTAAAATCAATGACAATTTATAAACCAAAGGCTGGGAATTATGCTTTGGATTCCCATAATTCATCAGAATAAAGCTGTCAGATACCTTTTATTATAAATTAATAGCATGTTGTCTCAAAGCTTGTTGGTGGCAGTGTTTTGTCAGTTTAGTAGTGACATCTAGTGGGCATATGTACTTACAACTAGTAGTTTTATTTTATATCCTAGAAAGATACCCATTCCTGCATTAGGTTTCAGTGGTATGGAAAATGTGTGAAGAAAAATGTGTTTGATCATGCAATCATTAACACCACTTAATGTTACTTAGGCATTTTAATTATAAAGAAATCATACTGAGCCTAAAATAGTACATTTCTATTAGTTTATATCTAGATTACTGGCAATGGGATCATCTTTACCTACCTTGCTTGCCTTTCGCATGTGATTTTTGTTTCTGTTATTTTTACTCTTGTACTCATACTTAATTGTGAATTTACTGGATTTCAGAATGACCATTTAAACAATCAAACAATTTATGATTCCTAATTAAATGGTGGGAATATGGGATTCAATCACATATGCTCTTTTAACACCCCCCCCCCCCCATTGTTTTAAATCATCTAAGAATCAAGCATTTCAGATTCTGTTTTGTATTTGGTCAGAATTCTTTAATCTTTCACAAATCTTAAAAAATTGGACCTCTTGAATTTTGTCTTCCAATGTTTAACTTAAATTAGATACAGAGAAATAAAAGACTATTGGGTGAAGCAATGGGGTGGGAAGAGTCCAATTTCTCTCACATCCTGCAGAGCAGTTACTTTTGTTTTAATGTTAATAAAGTAAAAGAGCAGTCTTCAATACTGTACTGTTTTCCACATTTAGTTTTGTCTCCATTTCCTGTGACTACAGAATAATACATAAAAGTTGTAAAGAAACCGTGTCTGTTTCCAACAGCTTTGTTGGCTTACAAAGGTCCTGATGATGAAAAGATAATTTGTGAAAATGTTCTTTCTACTGTATAATGTCAGTGGATATGGAACTGATAAGCTCCTAAAATAAGGGTGAATAGATGCAGCTGCATTTACAGTAATAATCTTTACACACACTTATTTTTCAATATACTTGGATTGTATTATATTCTTAAATAGAAAATACCTTGTTTATTTCTACACTGAGGAAATAATGGCTAATGTTGCAATTCCCAAACTGTGGTCGTCCCTGGAGCACATACTACTGGCAACTGGTCCCGCAGTGATATGATTGCCTCCATGCTTCTAGCTGCTACTTTCTATTAGAAGCAGCTAATCATGTACATTTCCCTAATTGTGCATCTAAGCAGTTGCTGTAGGTGCCACAAGGATGTTCTGTCAATGGGAGGGGAGGTATTCATGAGACCTTCTCTCTATAAGGATGTGGTCCACACTATGAAAAAATGTCAGATGACCTGGCTAGTATTTTGTTTCTAGCTCTTCTTCCACCTTACTTTTTCACAATGTGCACCTTTGCTCCTTCTTATCTAGTCCTTAGAAAGTCCCCATGATTGTAGTATCTGTACACCTCACAATCTTTAATGTACTTATCCTCACAATATTTTTGTAAGGTAGGGAAACAATATTATCCCTATTTTACAGCTGGGGAACAGAGTTGCTAAGTGACCTGCCCAAGGTCACACAGGAAGTCTGTAGCAGAGCAGGGAATTGAACTCCAATATCTCAAAGCCTATGTGCCTGTCCTAACCACTGGACCACCCTTCCACTCCAATACAACAACCCTTTCACCCTATTCTCTTAGGTGGCTTGATTTTCCCTGCCTGTCACCTTGCTCCGAAATATTTCATGTTCCATTCCAATTCTACGGCTCCTTGGCTTATGTCAGTGTAACCATTTCCCTCCTTTAGCACCTTATGGCCTGAGGGTTAGGTTCAAGAACCAATTTTTTAGATGGTGGGTCACCTCAATAGCAAAGGCACTGGAAATGCCAGGGTTTCCAGCAGCAAGAAAGCAGACATGGGTTTCAATTCACCCTGCTTCCTAGATGCCAGATCAAGAAGCTTCCTTCATCTCCATAGCACCATCCACAGTGGCCCTGCAAAACCTTAGTAAACTATCAGCCTGTAGCAGTCAAAAGCACACTATTTAAACCTAAAGCGTAACATTCGCTCCAGTATAGAAGGCTTCGATAAAGTCTTCTGCGTCAATTAAAACCTACTTATGCCTAAGTCACTTAGGGCTTTTGAAAAAAATTTACCCAGTGTCTCTTTAAAAACAACCACAACAACTAATCACACTGCCTAATCCTGCATTCCTCTTTCACCCAGAACTCCCATCAAACCTCAGACTCCCAAGGACTCCACTGGGATTGTTACCTGCCTAAGTACAGAGAGACCTGACCTCTCATCTGCAAAACTGAACCATACATTTTGTAGAAGAGGTCCAACTACTCAGGACAGGAAACGGATTGCTAATTCAATTTCCTTTCCTTTCTGGTTTTGTTTTGTTATCAGCATGTAGGTATATGGCTTTCCTCTCCATCATCGGGTGCATCCATGTCTCAGTTTCTCCACATTGTCACCTCCTGCTGCTAGCAGGTAGTTTGTGCCTCACTCTCCAGGTAGACTCTCTTAGTTATTGGAGGCTTGTCCCTTCAGTCAAACGTAAAAGTCTGCCCCTTCCAGGGTAACACAATGCCCAAATGAAAAGAAAACACAGTCCTTTGCTGTGGGGTTGTCCAGTCTTCCGATGTCATGCAGGAAAATGAAAGGAGGCTTCCTCCCACCCACTCTGGAAGGCCTGCTCTTGGACCCCTGACTACAAGCAGGTGAATATACCAGGCCTCGAGCCCACACCACTCCTATCCCTGGCTGTTTCTTTCTCCTGCTTCCACCACACACCTAAATTTTCATCCCTCAGTGGAGGACTAACACACAGTCTTTTGCTTTACTGAACAACTTACCCCACCTCTCCAGGCCTCCTTCTCCCTGATCCTTCTCAGGCCAGCTCCCAGATATTTCAACATGGGAAGCTACACCATACCTTGCTTCCTGCCTACTCTCTACAGGTCTAACTTCTCTCTCTTATTAAGGAAAAGGCAGCGCTGTATTTACATCCCTGCCCCTTTCCCAGCACACACTGCTGATAAGTCTGCAACTCCCACTGGTCCCTCCACTAGAATGCCTTTATTTGGGGCTGGGACTTGCTGCCCAGTAGCCTCCTTTAGGGTCTCTCTTCGCTGCAGAATTCATGCAGGTGATGGGCCCCCTGGCTCTGATCACCCAGACTGGCCTAGCCTGCATCTGAGCAGACATACTGCAAAGCCATACTGGATTTATTGTATCCTTACGGGTGCTGCACTCACTTGTGTGTTGTCACTAGGACTTCCAGGGGCATCTCCCACCCCCGGTTCTTTATACTGCAGTAACTGAGCCATTCTATGATTCTCTTACAGTGGGTTACGTGAGCATATGGGAGGTCTTGTGACAAGGCACTGGAGGACTATCAGCACCTGAGTGATTTAGCCTGTGGTTTTACTGCAAAGAGGGCAGGCAACATCTTGCCAGCCCAAGCGAAAGTTGTACCTAGGTTTTAGCCTACAGCCCCAGATTGAAAGCACCACTTAACTCGGGTGAAAAGGTTTTGTGTTTGGACTGGAGTGGGGTTAGGAGCAGCAACACCTGAGTTAACTGCAGTGAAAACTTACCCCTAAAGGGACACTCCTGTTAAACAGCGCACAGGAATCACATAATATATGATATACATGGAAGCTGTGATATAAGAGATTTACCCTAAATTGTTGAATAACCAAAAGTCCCCCCCAAAATCTCGAGTCTATAGTGTAACATAATCACAGAAGGGATAAATGGGCTGCATTCTAACATATGAACATTCTCTCTCTTTACAGATACTATGGGCCTGATTGTCTTCACCTCCACACCAGTGTAAATCTGAAGTAACTCCATTTAAATAATTCATGTAAGATTGATGTCAGCAAGAGGAGAATCAAGGCCCGTATGTTTGAGAATACCCGTTTCACATTTTCTCAGTTTCAGTAAGGCTTTTTTTTTTTAATCTATGGAAAACTTCAAAATTTATACTAGCCGTGAGAAGAAATAAACAGCAGCAAAAGACAGTGAAGGGGATGGAGTTCATGCCTATTAGTCTCTTGAAACATTTTTCAAACAAATACTCTTAGAAATTAGAATTATTTTTTTTAAAAGGCCTGAATATTATATAACAGAAAAAGCTCAAAAATAAACATTAGATAAAAGCATAGCTGATATGCAAGATGCACATAAATGAAGTGCCCAGATATTACAGTGCTTTGCATATCTATGTGATTAATACATTTTAAAAGTCATGTTGATAAATATTTATACCATATTCCCAACAATCTATGGTAACTGAGTCTCAGGATTTTCTTTCTTCCCTGCTATCATCCAGAAAAGCTAAACAAACATGTACATACCAAAAGGAAAAGAATCCTGCAGCAAGGAAAAGCAACTCACATATGCTGAGGGCTATCTGTCCAGAAGGCCTCACCAGAATGAGACCATACGTATCAAATTACATTGTTGGTTGTGATAACTCTCAAGAAGGATAGCAAGGATTAAACTTGATCTGTGTCCTTTTGGATGTCCAGTCTGGCCCTCGCCTCTACCAGAACAATTTATTACAGCGAAGTCCCATCTCTCTGGCCAAGCATTCACTCTGCCAGCAGAGCAACTCAGCAATTAATACCATTTACCCCCTCCATTACCTAGTTATGAACTGAAGGCAAATTAAGAACACATTTTTCAAGGACAGTACAGCTTTCATTTCCACAGTCAGATTCAACCCAGATTAGATAAAATGAAAGAGGAATGGTATTTATTTTAAGCTACCATAAAGAAAATAGAATAGGTTAAACCTTTAAATATGTCACTTATTCCTGCAAAAATGTCTGTGAACTAGTTCCTTCTTAAATTACAGAAAGGAAATATAATTTAAGACATTCAGAAATCTTAAGACTATAATAAAGATTATAACTTCTGACCTATTACCCATCTCATCATTGCCATTCTGCTCTCAAGATGGAGTCTGTCCCCTGTAACTTCCAAGAGCTGTTTACATCCCATGCTTGTGAAATTCACTCTTAGAAAGAGTAACCCATCTTCTTCTTTCAAGCACACTTATGATTAATTTGTGGAATGATATTAAGCCAAGATGTTCGCCAATGCCTTCCCTGAGAAGGGAAATTTCTTGACTCGCATTAACTGTCCTCAGCATAACTTTTAATGGTTATATTTAGCCTGCTGGCCAAGTCATTAGGACATCCCATATGTTTCCCTAGGAATCCCTCTGACTAGTCAAGCAGAGATGTCATTAATATTCAAATAGCCTTGTGGCACTTACAGTTCTATAGGTGCTTGGGTCTTCCCAAAAGAAGGCATGAGTTGAATGTGGGCATCCTCAGTTTTATGCATGGCATGTTCACAGTCCTAATATTATAAAATTAAAAATCATAAGCACCAATACTGGAAAGATTAAAATTGGATAGAATGGCTATAATCTGTCACAGGGAGCAAAGCCACTCATGAGACTAGCATACATCTTCTTCAGTCTGCATACATTTCTGAGCAGGGCTGTGACAGCATGTCACAGCAAGAGGGTTTAGAAGATGTGGCGAAAAGCACTTAAAAATAGCACCCACAAGTTATTACTCCAATGTGCTATGTGTCATGTGGTGGGTGGTTTCCACAATGAGAGAATTAGCCTCTGAGTAGCAATCATTCCTCTTGAAAATCAAAGCTCCTCAGAAGGATTCAGAGGGCCAAATTCAGAGATGATGTGTAAGGTGGTGTAAGTTAGATTCCTTTTGAACCACTTACATCCACTTACTGAAATAGAAAAGTTACTGTAATAGAGTCTACAGAAGTGTAATAGCTATACCGGGGAGCTGGAAGAAGGTATTAAGGACAACCTACTTCAATTAACACATTCCTACACTCTCTGATAATTGTTTTTTTGCTATAGTCCTCTCTTCTGGCCCCCTTGCCCTATGAACTACATCAACTGAGATTTTCTTACCATCAGAATCAGTATGCCCAATTCATCTGGTCACTCAGGCTCAGTCGGATGAATTTATAATTAAGCTGTAAAATAGCAGGAATGGGCTAATCTCAAATCAATTAGAGAACAGCTGTGGAAGTTGGTGTGGGTTTGGTTCAGTGTGCTTCATGCAAGCCATTTGCATCCTTGAATTTTCATTTCAGTCTGGGGTCCATGCTAATCCTAAAATCCTCATCTTAAAATGCCAGAACATCTGACAGGTTTCAGAGTAGCAGCCGTGTTCGTCTGTAGCCGCAAAAAGAAGAACAGGAGTACTTGTGGCACCTTAGAGACTAACAAATTTATTAGAGCATAAGCTTTCGTGGACTACAGCCCACTTCTTCGGATGCATATAGAGTGAAACATATATTGAGGAGATATATATACACACATACAGAGAGCATGAACAGGTGGGAGTTGTCTTACCAACTCTGAGAGGCCAATTCAGTAAGAGAAAAAAAACTTTTGAAGTGATAATCAAGATAGCTCAGTACAGACAGTTTGATAAGAAGTGAGAGAATACTTACAAGGGGAGATAGATTCAATGTTTGTAATGGCTCAGCCATTCCCAGTCCTTATTCAATCCTGAGTTGATTGTATCTAGTTTGCATATCAATTCCAGCTCAGCAGTTTCTCGTTGGAGTCTGTTTTTGAAGTTTTTCTGTTGTAAGATAGCCACCCGCAGGTCTGTCATTGAATGACCAGACAAGTAGTTTTCACAGACTGGGTTGTGTATCCTTGAAACTTAGCTCAGGCTAGCCAAGCTTTAGGAACCTTTCAGCAAATTTGGCTAGTGATTCAGATCTCTGGTGAAAATGTTTCACACAACTTTATACTGAATGTTAAGTTCAGTTTGGCTAAGCATCCAAATATTCAAACTAATAAAAGGAAATAATTTATTTACTTAATTATTCTGTGAAACTCATTGCTACAAGGTACTACTGAGGACAAGATTAAAAAAAAAGGATTACAGTATGTATTTCTATAAGTAATAAGAACATCCCTAGTTATATTAGTTATGTTAGAAACATATTTATATGGGATATAAACCCTTATACTTTAGGCTATAAGCCAATCACTAAGAAAATAAGGGTTTAGAAGAAATTTCCCCTATGGGCAGGTTATTCAACAGTTTTCTCTTATGGGTTTCTGGCAACATTAATCTGAAACGTTGGGCTCTCACTATTGTCAGATGATACTGTACTAGGTGGATAACTGATCAGATATGGTGTAGAAATTCTTATGTTCCTAAATGTGTATCTAACAGCTTAACAAATCATATACCAACTCCCATGCTCTAGTAATCAAGATGGAAATGTTGCATGATCAGGCTTTCTTGTGACTGAGATTTTCAGTATTTTCTGGTGCTGATCGGGTTGGAACTACTGTTCTGCAAAAAATGGTTTTACAGGGAGATAGCAGACAGGACACTGGACTGAAGACAGGGGCTCTGTTGCCAGCTCTGCCACAGATTTAGGACCACCTTTTCAAAAGTGATCTCCAACTCTGAGCACTCCAGTTTTTGAGTGCCCAATTTCAGACACCTGAATGGGGTCACCTGAGTTCCTAAGCACCCAGAACTTCAGCTCCAGTCAATTAGAGCTGTGAGTGCTCAGCAACACTGAAAATTAGGTCACTTATTTAGTTGCTTATGTAAGCCCTTTGGGGTTTAGAGAGCATGGCCCCTTTAAATCTTTTTCCTAGGGGGGAGAAGGAGAGTGAGGAAAAAAGGAGGGAAACGCAAGGGGGGGGGATTCTGAAGCTGAGAGGGAGAGAGAGGGGACAGCCCGCAGAGGCCTTCGCAAAGTGAAGCAGCAGAGAACCTGCCTGATGCCTGGGAAGGACAGGGCGGCCGATCAGGGACACCCCAGGACAGGAACCGCACAGTGCCAGGGAGGAATCGCCTGAGAAGGACAGGCCGGAGCTGGACTCAGTATCATGGCTGCCCAGAGCTGCATGGGGCTGTGAGTACTGGGGCTTCTGACTCTGCACTGGGAACAAGGAGGGAGGCTGTAGCTAGTTAAGTGGGGAGGTGGTCGCTCTGTGTGGCTTTGCAGAGAGCGGCAGAAGATGACACCCGAGGGGTTTGTTGGGGAAAGTTCACTGGTGCCGAAGATGACCAGGAGCACCCAAGACTCACCACTGGACTCGAACTTTGCCCAGGACTCCTGAACTCTGTGTGCAGACACATTGCTCAGTGTCTGCCCTTCCAGACTGTGCTACCACTGGGCCTGTGGGGCCTTCGTTTGAATGCAGCCCTGTTTTACTGCTCCCCCTATATTTCCCCTTGTTGTATTTCTCCTCTCATCCCTCTGTAAATAAATATTTCCCTTGCTATATCCACTGCACTTTTCCTGTGGGTGTGGGTGTTCATTCTGGGGGGTTTGGAAAAGGTGCTCATGGGGTGGAAGGGATTTCTCCTGCCGCATTCCTGCGCGCGTCTTCTCTTGGCCAGAGTTGCCTGCAGAACAGACTCCATCTTGGCCACGAGGGTGCTAAAGTTACACTTAATTTTAGGCAATTGTGGTTTTTGGCCTTTGTGTTTAAAGTGAGGCACACACAGCTAGAGGCTGCTTTTTGCAAATTTAGCCCTAGAAAACTGACATATACCTCTTGTCTACTCAGGTCTCAATTGGTCAATCTATAAAGCAGGTCATGAACATGTACCATTTTTGCAAAATATTTTGACATTTGCATATAAAAAGGAGTAAATACCATACTAGATCAGTACTAGCACTGGTTAGAAAATGGAAATTGTTTTGTGTGAAAACTTTCCTGGGGGGGAGGGGGGAAATCTCCTTTTTCATTAAAATAATTTTGAATTTTGAAATGTTTAAACCAGCTCCAGTGTGTACCTGTCCTGGCCTCAACCAGGAAATGCTGTAGTGCATGTAAATATAAGAAAATTAAGACAAATTATTAACAACTTTTTATAAATAGCCTCAAAATACCTTTTGGTTTGAGTTTTGGGTAATGTTCTGCTGCCTGGTTTGTTCAGTGCCTTCACCTCTGCTCCTTATAGTGGCTTTTCTCCTTAGTGGACTGGGAAATGCAATTGTAGATGAGAATAAAACTAGCCAACTTGGCTCTCACTATTAAGTTAAATAACTTGCCAGCAGAATTAAATCATCATCTGTGCCACACAACAATAGCTATGAAATCCCTTGGGAGTCAGGGGGAGTTGAGGGTTCACAGCACCTTGCAAAATTGAGCCCCCCCTTGAACAGTAACTTGAAGTAATTATAGGTCAAATCCTGAGCTCCAAAAATCCCAATGAAGTGAGTAGTCTTGTCTATACTTACCTTCTTCCCCCACCTCCTCCACTAATGGTGAGACTCAGCTGATGGTTGAAACAGCAGTGCAGACAAGGCACAGGAGCTCCAAGTACATAGTCATCTGCCCACGCCCTGGGCAGAGCTGGATAATTCATTGATACGAATGCTGATGGCTGTGGGAGCTTTGCCTATACCTCAGGAATCAGAGCCCAACGATACTTTGTATTTCCTAATATCTTTTAATTGAAGCTCTCAAAAGTGCAACACAACACTAAGAAAGCCTCAACAGTACACCCTAGTGAGGCAGTTAAAGATACTAAGGAATGCCTCACCCACAAATGGGTGGAACACTGCAACTGTTTAATCTGGCCAAATATAAAATGTATGTTTTATGGAAAGATTTTATAAAACTCAAGGCTAAGAAAGGGGGCAAATTCTGCCATCTTTCCTCGCACTGAGCAGTGCTGTACTTTGCAAACTGTCTGTTTAATCCACATGGAAAAAATATTGACTGGGTAATTTCAAATAATGAATATATTCAAGGAAGTCGCAAACTGTTTGTCGACTTGAGAGCTTGATTTTCTACCCCATCTGAACACACACACACACACACACACACATACACACAGAGTGAAGTTGCGGGTGGACAGGGAGCCCACTTCAGTACCCTGATTCAGGTCTGCCTAGTCCCAGAGTACATTAGGGTTGCACAGGGAGAGCAAATTATTTCCTGCATATTATTCACTGATCTCTATTCAGTACCAATTTGAGGCCAGGTTCTGCCACTCTTACTTTTTGAGTATGACTGCACTGCAGCATGGAACTATTCTAGATGATTAAGGATGACAGAATTGAGCCCATAGAAGGAATGGTGACATCACTAGCCATTAAAAAAGCTTCACTAAGCAAGATCTAATGCAACTCTTGTCATGTGAGTAAATACTTACCAAATGAGCTAGTCTCACTGATGTCAATGAGAAGTTCTAGTCCTAAAGTATATCTCACCTACAATTCACAGTACAAGAGAGCCTGAGAACTACTTTCCCACAGCAGAAGAAAGCGTGGGGTTTGATCCTATAAACAGTTGCCACAATAATAAAAATAATTCTTTAACTGCTCATCCAAACTAGAGAGAAGAGAAGACTTGATTTCACAATGATGGGGATGAAAGTCAATACACCAATTTTACCAGAGGGTAAAGAAAATATAAGAAATCGGGAGCTAGCCTAATTATTAAAGTTCAGAGGTTCAGTGAGGAAAGGCCAAAAAGTTCAGATGCTTAGCATAAACTATCTTCAAATTTCAAATCTGCTAGTTTAGGGCCAAATTCTATCCTATATTCACGTAAAAACCCAAATGAATTCACTCGGAACTTTGCCTGAGTAAACAGAGTAAAATCTGAGTGAGGACTGCAAGAAATCTGTTCGAGGAAAGAAAAGTCCAAAAATATATTTTTTCTTGGTATTTAGAACTTTTCCATTACCAGCTGGAGACAGGAAGTACAGCATTATGCAAAAATAAAAATTAATTAAGAAAACTAAAAACAGCAGCTAAATTAAATATGAACCCCAAAAAGGGCTTGGTTTAAGTTTGTGTGTATAGGTTCAGGTTCAGCTTGGTTCTTATTTTATCCAAATCAATTTGCTCCTCTCTAATTAAAATAATCTATATTTAAAAGAGATTTACCAGAGCATAAGGAAGAGGATTTAAATCACATCAACAATGGAATTCGGTAACAATTATACCATATGCAGCATACAGTTTTCGATGCTTCAGAATAGCACATCAGAAAAGAAAACTCTTTGATTTAGCACACACTTAATCCTTAGCATGTATATCTGTACATATTGAAGACACCATATGAACATTAATCAATCTTTAAAACAACCCTGTGTGGTAAGCAAGTATTAATCCCATTTTAGAAATGGGGACATTGTGGCAGAGCCATTAAGTGACTTGCCTAAGGTCATACAGCAAGTCAGTTGCAGAACTGGGAATAGAACTCAGGAATTCCTAACTTTCAGACCTGGGCTCATTCTTCTACACTACACTGCTTTTCAGGAATATATAAAAGGATTAAAAAATTGCCAGTACAGAATGCACTTAAACATAGTTTGAGAGAAGAAAAATTGGGGGGGAGGGCTTTATCTTGTATAATAAAATAGGAAAAGTCAATAACTAGCACCTCCACATTACCGCACTTATTCAAATGATATTTGTTGGAAAGAAACAAAAGAATTTGATCCCATAAATGGTAGCAACATGATAATAACAAAAAAGTCCAACAAATGCAACAACTAATATGAATAGACACTGATGGTGAGAACAACATCTTAAACTAAGAGCAAGACATTATTTCCCATCAGATCATGGACTGAAGTGAGAATCGGAAACAATACCTTATCTCAGTCTCAAACACAGATGGTATGTAACTGCCTTGTGGGTTGGGGTTTTTGGTGGAAAACAGACACTTTCTGTTAAAAAAAAATTATCTAACTGAAAACCCAATTTTCAGTTGAAAACAGTTTTGTTGGAAAAGTTTTACCTATGCACAAATTTCACTGCACTCAGGGCTCTCCACATGCATAGGGCACGAAGTCAGATTTGGGGCTTTTTGAAAGAATTGCTCCTTTCTGTCAGACACACATGGTGTATCATGCACAGGAAAGCAAAATAGGAGTCCAGTGATTTTTGTATTACTAAACAACAGGAAAGCGTCTTATATAAAATGCACATATACCATTCAAGTCTAACTCCACTAAGCAGCCTTGTGGTATTCATAAAAACCTGGCAACACCATCTTGGGTTAAAAAGTGTTCAGGTGTTACTGAGAGAGGCAATGATGTTCTGATCCTCTTCAGGAAAAATGTGGAAAAGATGTTTGATCATCTGTATAAATCTGCAAAAAGAACAGGAGTACTTGTGGCAGGAGTACATATGCATCCGAAGAAGTGGGCTGTAGTCCACGAAAGCTTATGCTCTAATAAATTTGTTAGTCTCTAAGGTGCCACAAGTACTCCTGTTCTTTTTGCAGATACAGACTAACACCGCTGCTACTCTGAAACCTGTATAAATCTGGCACATCTTTCTTGAGCTATGAAAGAGAACAACCTTTCTTCAGCTTCATTCTTGAGCCTTATGTTCTTACAGGAGGCACCCCAAAAGATTTTTTGTAGGTCCCTTCCTCTCATTTTTGTAAAAAGAATGTGTAGTCTGGGGCTATCAGACTGCTGCTGTTGGAACACATGCACTATAAAGGCTCTAAGTTTTCAGCCAGTTGTTTTTCAAGTGCAATTCTCAAACCACAGGATATCAGAACTTAAAAATTAGAGTGGTTTTGATCCTTTGGGCCATGATCCAACCAAGCACTTAAGCATGTCCTTAACTTTAAGGGGATTACTCACATGTTGAAATAGATGAGATAGCGTCTCTCAACTTTCATTTGTCTCAACTGTATTGTTTCACTTGCAAATTCTGCTACTTATATAGGGCCAAATTTTTCTTGATCGAATTGAAAGAAACAGCTTCTATCCCATAAAAGGATGATAAAAATGATTAGCTGTTCAGTTTAAGTTTGCAGAAGAGAAGACTATCTGAGGTACATGGAGGGGTGCGAGTTCCTGTGGAGCAGCAGCAGTATCAGAAGCGCATATCCCACACAATTGATTTCTTGAGATTGCAGAGATTAAGCATTGTGAACCTCAGTCCTTCCACATACCTATTTCTCTGAGTTGAGATTTGAACATTAGCACTTCAATCCTAGCTTGTGAAGGAAAGTATCTGAAATGGACCTTCCAAAGGACTCCACTGTAGATAGGAGGCCACTTTTTATTGTTTTTATTTTTTTAATTCATTCCATAAATTCAAACTGACATTTGTTGATCTGTTATCATAGACAGACATAACCCCAGAAGTCTTGAAATCAACTTGGTGAACAATAACTTTGAGAACAGGTCATGGAGGTTTCCTGGAGCACAGACTCTGAGAGTGTCGGCTGTTCTGTACGCATTTACATTTAGTCTTTTTGCTTGACTTGTGATCTCAGATTCTGGAAGCTGATGCACAATAAACCAAAGCAGCTGGAGAAAGCTCTTCCTGGATTATACCCAAGTGGAGCAGTTGCATATAGGATTTCAGCAGCCTCCAAGGAAGAAGTTCAAAGACATCAAGGCGTGTGACAACTCCGGCAAGCTGCTGAAGTCTCGTTAATGGAAAATTATTCTGAATTATTATTATTATTATTATCATTATTCTGAACTGTAGGAAGTAGCAGGACACACATACAACACAGTTTACTCCAGTGGGCTCTTCACATGATCATGCCTTCAATAAATAAATTAAATGGTTTTTCTTTTTTTTAAAAAAATCCCCCTGCTTCTTAGCTTATTCTGTTCTTAGTTATAAAACCTCATCACAAAGACTTTAAAAATAATTCCAAAAGTCAATAAGCCAGATCTTCAGCTGGTATAAACTGGCATAGCTCCACTGTAGACAATGGAGCTGTGCCAACTGACACCAGCTGAGACTCTGGCCCAATGACTATTAAACAAGAGTGCTCTTCCCAGAAAATGACATTGGAAATTGCATAGACCCCGGACCAAATTCTGCTTTCAGTTACACCACTTAAAATCCAAATAAATTCCACGGAAGTCAATGGATTTACTGTGATTTACACCCAGGTAACAGGGCAGCATTTGTCCCACATTCCCTTTTCTTACAGATACTCATCATTAAGAAAATGTACCTTATGGCTGCATATGCCACAGGTCAGTTAGCTAATAAATCATGCTAAAATAGGAACAATAAAAGGGATTCTTGCAGCACTAATGAATTCAGGGGGGCAAGATCCCTAGATGGTGTAAATCAGTGTAGCAGCATTGAAGTCGATGGAGCTTATGCCAATTTACTTCCACTGAAAATCTGGCTCTCATTCAAAGTAGGGTTAAAATTAAAAGACAAAAAAGAGTCCAATGATCTCTGTGGTGAAAATAACAATGCAGCTAGCAATTCTATAGCCCTTTTCACCATCAAAGAGTTTTATGAACATTAATTATTCTTCTCAGCATCCCTGAGGTAGCCAAATGTTCAGTCACACTTGTAATGATATCTTAACTTTTATTGTAGGAGAGACACTATATCAGGTCTAAACCTCAAAAGGCGTTTATTTGTTTTGTCTCTCACTGTCAATTATTACCCTTTTTTCTCTTTTAACTTACACCTCCATCCCTTGTGACTCAACCAAACTACCTGATCTGCCCTAGAGGTGTAACCGCTAGGGCCAGGGGGGTTAATGCTTCTTTTGTGGGTCTGTGTGGGAAAGCTTGCGCTCCCACTGTTTGTACTCTGAGCTGCGGATAACAAGAGGACTATATTATCCCATGGGTCAGATTGTGTCTCTAGGACGCAGAATATGGTTAGGGCAATACATTGCTGAGCCATTACAGTAGCATCCCAGGGAAAGAATACCCTTCTCTTTCCTTGCTCCAGGTTTTTTAAAGGGACCGCTCAGTGCAACAAAAATAAGTGTACTTACAGGACAGCTGTCTGGGGCCTGGTCTACAGTATGAGTTTAGGTTGAATTTAGCAACGTTAAATCGAATTAAGCCTGGACACGTCCACACGACGAAGCCCTTCTTTTTTACTTAAAGGGCCCTTTAAACCGGTTTCTTTACTCCACCTCCGACAAGGGGATTAGCACTGAAATCGGCCTTTCCGGGTTGGATTTGGGGTAGCGTGGACAGAATTCGATGTTATTGGCCTCCGGGAGCTATCCCACAGTGCTTCATTGTGACCCCTCTGGACAGCACTCTCAACTCAGATGCATTGACCAGGTAGGGCCCAGACCCTGAGGGCGCACAAGGGACCTCTGGTGAGTGTACCTTTGTAAATGTTACACATGGTTTAAAAGCAAGCGTGTTTAATGATTAATTTACCCTGGCAATCGCGGCCAGTACAACTACTGGAAAAGTCTGTTAATGTGTATGGGGATGGAGCGGAAATCTTCCTGGGACATCTCCAGAAAGCTCTCCTTCATGTACTCCCAAAGCCTTTGCAAAAGGTTTCTGGAGAGGGCTGTCTTATCCTGTCCGCCATGGTAGGACACTTTACCATGCCAGGCCAGTAGCATGTAGTCTGGAATCATTGCATAACAAAGCATAGCAGCGTATGGTCCCGGTGTTTGCTGGCATGCAGACAACATCCATTCCTTATCGCTGTTTGTTATCCCCAGGAGAGTGATATCATTCACGGTCACCTGGTTGAAATGGGGTGATTTTATTAAGGGGACATTCAGAGGTGCCCATTCCTGCTTGGCTGAACAGAAATGTTCCCTGCTGTTAGCCACACGGTAAGGGGGAGGGGTGACGTGATCATCCCAGAGAATTGGGTGTGAGAGTGTGGAGGGGGGGGTAGTTGGGTTTGTGCTGCATGTTAACCTGGAAACCGCAGCCCCTCCTTTTACATTGCAAACCCATTTTAAATGGCCAACCCAATGGGTCCTTGGTATGGGAAATGAGGGTGTTGCTGTTTGAAACCATTCCCACATGTTATGAAGGTTAAAAAAGCCAAAAGACTGTGGCTTACCATGGCTGCCTGCAAGCCCAATTCTGTTGCCTGGCACTGCATGAGTGATCTCTCACACCAAATCGGCAGGCCCTCAATATAAGAGGAAAAATGCGACCTTGTAACAAAAGCACATGTGCTGTGTATTGTGACCAGCAAAATTTAACGTGAAAGAGTGTACCCATTGTTCTCTAAAATGTGTCTTTTTTAACCACCTCTCCCTTCTCCTCCACCAGCTGCAAATGTTTCTCCTTCGCAGAGGCTAGTGAAAATTAGAAGGAGAAAACGGCGGACTCGGGATGATATGTTCTCGGAGCTCCAGATGTCCTCCCACGCTGACAGAGCACAACAGAATGCGTGGAGGCAGTCAATGTCAGAGTGCAAAAAAGCACAATATGAACGAGAGGAGAGGTGGCGGCCTGAATCGTGGGCTGAAGAGAGCAAGTGGCAGCCTGAAGAGGATAGGTGGTGTCAGCTTGCTGACAGAAGGCAAGAGTCGATGCTCCAGCTGCTGGAGCATCAAATTGATATGCTCCAGTGTATGGTTGAGCTGCAGAAAAGTCAGCAGGAGCAGAGACCGCTGCTACAGCCCCCGTGTAACCAACAGCCCTCCTCCCCAAATTCCATAGCCTCCTCACCCAGACGCCCAAGAACGTGGTGGGGGGGCCTCCGGCCACCCAGCCACTCCACCCCAGATGATTGCCCAAGTATCAGAAGGCTGGCCTTCAATAAGAGTTAAAGTTTTAATCTGCAGTGTGTCCTTGTCCTTCCCTCCTCCCCCACCCCTCCCGGGCTACCTTGGCAGTTATCCCCCTAGTTGTGTGATGAATTAATAAAGAATGCATGAATGTGAAATAACAATGACTTTATTGCCTCTGCAAGCGGTGCTCGAAGTGGGGAGGGGAGGGTGGTTAGCTTACAGGGAAGTAGAGTGAACCGGGGGGGGCGGGAGGGGTCATCAAGGAGAAACAAACAGAAGTTTCACACCGTAGCCTGGCCAGTCACAAAACTCGTTTTCAAAGCTTCTCTGATGTGCACCATGCCCTGCTGT
Organism: Trachemys scripta elegans; assembly: GCF_013100865.1. Taxonomy (NCBI): domain Eukaryota; kingdom Metazoa; phylum Chordata; order Testudines; family Emydidae; genus Trachemys; species Trachemys scripta. Next base: position 116,393,594 of record NC_048298.1, read on the forward strand.
ACTCTTCTAACCGCCCTGGTGTCTGGCTGCATGTAATCAGCAGCCAGGCAATTTGCCTCAACCTCCCACCCCGCCATAAGTGTCTCCCTCTTACTCTCACAGATATTGTGGAGTGCACAGCAAGCAGCAATAACAATTGGAATATTGGTTTCACTGAGGTCTATCCGAGTCAGTAAACTGTGCCAGCGCGCTTTTAAACATCCAAATGCACATTCTACCACCATTCTGCACTTGCTCAGCCTATAGTTGAACAGGTCCTGACTACTGTCCAAGATGCCGGTGTATGGCTTCATGACCCATGGCATTAAGGGGTAGGCTGGGTCCCCAAGGATAACGATAGGCATTTCAAAATCCCCAATGGTTATTTTCTGGTCTGGGAACAAAGTCCCTTCCTCCAGCTTTTGAAACAGACCAGAATTCCTGAAGACGCGAGCATCATGTACCTTTCCCAGCCATCCCACGTTGATGTTAGTGAAACATCCCTTGTGATCCACCAGGGCTTGCAGCAGCATTGAAAAGTACCCCTTGCGGTTTATGTACTCGATGGCTTGGTGCTCCGGTGACAAGATAGGGATATGGGTTCCGTCTATCGCCCCACCACAGTTTGGGAATCCCATTGCAGCAAAGCCATCCACTATGACCTGCACGTTTCCCAGAGTCACTACCCTTGATATCAGCAGGTCTTTGATTGCATTGGCTACTTGGATCACAGCAGCCCCCACAGTAGATTTGCCCACTCCAAATGATTCCCAACTGACCGGTAGCTGTCTGGCGTTGCAAGCTTCCACAGGATTATCGCCACTTGCTTCTCAACTGTGAGGGCTGCTCTCATCCTGGTATTCTGGCACTTCAGGGCAGGGGAAAGCAAGTCAAAGTTCCATGAAAATGCCCTTATGCATGCAAAAGTTTCGCAGTCACTGGGAATCGTCCCACACCTGCAACACGATGCGGTCCCACCAGTCTGTGCTTGTTTCCCGGGCCCAGAATCGGCGTTCCACGGCATGAACCTGCCCCAGTAACACCATGATTTGCACATTGCTGGGGCCCATACTTAGTGAGAGGTCTATGTCCATGTCAATTTCTTCATCGCTCTCGTCACCGCGCTGCAATCACCTCCTCGCCTGGTTTTGCTTTGGTATGTTCTGCATATACTCCAGGATAATGCGTGTGGTGTTCATAGTGCTCATAATTGCCGCGGTGATCTGAGCGGGCTCCATGATCCCAGCGCTATGGCGTCTGGGCTGAAAAGGCGCGAAACTATTGTCTGACGGAGGGAGGGAGGGGAGAATGATGACATGGCTTACAGGGAATTAAAATCAACAAAGGTGGCTGTGCATCAGGGAGAAACACAAACAACTGTCACACAGAATGGCCCCCCCAAAGATTGAACTCAAAACCCTGGGTTTAGCAGGCCGTTGATTTCACAGAGGGAGGGGGAAGCAAATGAATACAGAACAAATCTGATCCATCTATTTTTTACATCTTAGGCTGGCAGCAGACGGTGCAGCATGACTGATGGCCATCGGCATCTTCTGGGTGCTTGGCAGAAGATGCTGCATTATGACTGCTAGCCATCATCGTCAAGACGGTTCAATAGGACTGCTGGCAGGACTGAGTCTCCAGGAGACAAAACGTGTCTGCCCAGGTGCCTCTGACTGAACTCACTGAGGAATACAACGACGATGGATACCAGTCGTAATACACCATCTACTACCAAAAGGCAAGGAGCTGCTGCTGTGTAGCAATGCAGCCCCACGTCTGCCAGCACCCAGATAGCCGATGACGACTACCAGTCATACTGCACCGTCTACTGCCAAAAGGCAATTAGCTGCTGCTGTGTAGCAATGCAGTACCACGTCTGCCGGCACCCAGATGACATATGGTGACAGTGAGCTGAGCTGAGCGGGCTCCATGCTTGCCGTGGTACATCATCTGCACAGGTAACACAGATAAAAAGGCGAGAATCGATTGTCTGCTGTTACTCTGACGGAGGGGGAGGGGTCTGACGACATGTACCCAGAACCCCCCGCGACACTGTTTTTGCATCATCAGGCATTGAGATCTCAACCCAGAATTCCAATGGGCGGCGGAGACTGCGGGAACTGTAGGATAGCTACCCACAGTGCAACGCTCCGGAAGTCAACGCTAGCCTCGGTACTGTGGATGTGGTCCGCCGACTTAATGCACTTAGAGCATTTTATGTGGGAACACACACAATTGACTGTATAAAAACGATTTTTATAAAACTGGCTTCTATAAATTCGACCTAATTTCGTAGAGTAGACATACCCTGGGAACCTGATGCTTTATTTAACTTCATCATGATAGAGAGGTGGAGGTGGGGAACTCCCACTGACCAAACAGGAAGTAAAGGAGGAGTAGAGCATGGCTCCATCCCATAATGCTTTTCATAATTCCACAATGACCACTTTACTACCATAGAGGCTGGAAATAATTTGTGAATGGCCTCTTGCAGCAGCAAATTACTCCACCCTCCATGCCATCTCAGATCTGCTGTTCAGTGCACTATGAAGGACAGCAAGATTGTTAACCTATCACCTTTCCTCAGCACTAAAGTTACAAGAGAAAGAAAAATTCAACTCTTACTGTTATTCTTTTTGGATGTGATTCCCCAGTGCAGAGGGTCTGCACGAGGCCTGTGCAAATCTTAAGTTCCCAAAATGGTACTTAAGTGGTACTTAACTGTTGTATAGGCTTACTCTACAGGGTGAATTACACTTGTTAGAAATCTCTGTCCCGTTTATTTCTGTAATGTTACAAGAATTTTCTCTCTTTTTATAACAGCTAAGCTGTAATAACTGGAGTTAAGGAAGATCAGGTAGGTTTCTTTAAATGAAATGTCAGATGCTTGCAAGACATCATATTCATACGGAAAACAGTATGTAGGACAGGAAGACCACTGGAATAAAACATGAATAAGCTGTTAAAATGCAAATCCAGAATTTGCTTTCGTACAACTTCCATAGGAAACAAAATCATAATTATAATTTCAATTGGTCATAATCAAAAAACACATGTACCGTACAATTTTATTGTACACTACTAGGTTAATGAATCAATCATTAGAGAATGCATTGATGGAACTGAATATATTCATAAAGAGCAGTTAGCAGATTCATCATTTAATAAAAATAATTATCTTATTTTCCAGTTTTTATTCATTTGGGAAAATGTTTTACTGGCACAGGATTAAAAATATGAATGTATGGTTATGTTGCCATTCTACAAACAATAAGAATTATTAATAATAATTTTCAATCCTAAATTTCACTGTAGCATTCTGGGAGCCTCAGAATAAAAACACTATCATAATAGAAATGTACCAGTAACAAACTACAGCACAAAATAACTAAAGCTAAAATCAGAAAGTGCCATGCCAAATATTATTTCCCATTAAAAATATTTATACTTCTTAAATAATAATAATAGCACCTAGCTCTTTTGTTGTGCTTTTCAGCCATAGATCTCAAAATACTTTACAAGAGAGTAAACATCAATTTCCTCAATTTACTGATGACACTAGGAAACTAAGACACAGGTAGGTCCAAGGTCACCCAGAAATCCAGTGGTAGAGCCAGGAACAAAACCTGGTCCAGTTCTCTATGCACTAAGCAATGCTGCTTCCTCAGTCCCAAAAATATTCCAAATCTATCAGCTCTTCTCCATTTCCAGGGCTGGAGAACCAAAGATACAGGGTTGTATTTGTCCAAACCTCAGAAGCCCTGGTGACCAAAAGCCCTAATCTATCGGACCTCAGCTGGTGAGATGGAACTAAGGATGTGTGATAGGGTATACAAACCCCACACGAGGCGACAAAGGTTAAGGGATAATTTTGGGCTCAGCCATCCTATTCCTGCAGCAAATGCTCCATCTGCTGGAGAAATTAAAAGGCTGGGATTTAGCCCATGTGGGTGGCAGAGCTAGAGGTGAGCAGACGTGCAGCCTACAGTTCCAATAGCGTAATGGGAAGCCCCAGGACTTTGACTGTTGCCCAAAGGGAGAACCCACTCCAGAGACAACCAGAGAGGGATGTATCCTGTGGCCTTTGGACATTGGTAACATCCTCTTACTTATTCTGGTTTGGTTTTCCCCACCAAGGGAAAGCCTTGGACTAAGCTGACCCTGGGAGCGGGGGTGATGAGAGAAAGAGGCCCAGGGAGGACAGCCTTGGTTGCCAGACTACTGGTAGCCCAAAGGGCCCTGGGTCAGAGCCCAGTGGAGTGGGAGGGCCTTGGCTCTCCTCCTCACAACCTCCTTGACAGTCTGGAGTTGCAGTTCTGACCACCATGCTCCCCAATCATACCCCAAGTGAGGACTGTTACAGGTTTTCTGAAATTTGAAAAGATACTTGGGACAATAATACATTTGTTGTCTGATGTAATTTATGATGCCATCTCTTTGAGATGTGACTATCGTTTTCAGACTCTGGTTTATCCTTGTCACCAATGTAATATTTAATTGTATGTGATTCATGTTTTATTCAAAGTATGTTGGGAATTTGTGTTAAGTAATGTTTGTGCATGGTTGAGAAACCCTGCCACAGTTTGCCCATTGGTAGCTGATTTTAAGCATCACCAGACAATCTCCCTGTCTGAGACCATCTGCTCAGGGGTGTTTAATCTTGGTAGGCACAAAGTGATTGTTTCAGATGGAGTGCTTTAGGATTAGCAAAGTGTTTATTTTGTACAAGAGTAACTATTATTTATACTTTTTATTATTAAAGGGGCATTGAGGAATCAAATTTGACCCCAAATTCAGGTTGTCAAAATAAGCTTTTATAATACAGAATTATTTCAATTCCTTTGGAAATGTTTTTTAAACAAATAAGTCCCACCACTGTGTATGCAAATGAAACAGTGAGTGGATGAGAACCTGAAAACAAAGTTGAACAGAAATCCTCTATAAACAAAAGTGAAGGCGACTACTCTTTTCATTGTTCAGCATGCAAAAACTGCACAAATTAAGTCATCGGCATACTATCAAAAGCAAGTTAGTTTTTTTTCATTAAGAAATTGCTTTTTTAAATATACGATATTTAAAATGAACATTTCCTTTTCAACTTGCTTCTCATAAAGCTATTGCCTTTTCCTACAACCTGATTGCATCATAGAAGATTAGGGTTGGAAGAGACTTCAGGAGATCCTCTAGTCCAACCCCCTGCTCAAAGCAGGACCAGCCCCCACTAAATGATCCCACGGGGCCTTAAAAACCTCTAAGGATAGAGATTCCACCACCTCCCTAGGTAACCCATTTCAGTGCCTCACCACCTTCCTAGTGAAATATGCCGTTAGCCTTCTTGGCAACAAGGGCATGCTGTTGACTTATATCCAGCTTCTTGTCCACTGTAATCCCCAGGTCCTTTTCTGCAGAACTGCTGCTTAACCAGTTGGTACCCAAGGCTGTCCATCATAAGTGCAGGACTCTGCACTTGTCCTTGTTGAACCTCATCAGATTTCTTTTGGCCCAATCCTCCAATTTGTCTAGGTCACTCTGGACCCTATCCCTATCCTCCAGCGTATCTACCTGTCCCCCAGATTAGTGTTATCCACAAACTTGCTGAGGGTGCAATCCATCCCGTCATCCAGATCATTAATGAAGATGTTGAACAAAACCAGCCCCAGGACCAACCCCTGGGGTACTCGCTTGATACCGGCTGCCAACTAGACATCGAGCCATTGATCACTACCCATTGAGCCCGAGACAATCTAGCCAGCTTTCTTTCCCCCACAGTCCATTCATCCAATCCATACTTTAACTTGCTGGCAAGAAGACTGTGGGAGACCATATCAAAATCTTTTGATAAGTCAAGATATATCACGTCCAACACTTTCCCCATATCCAAAGAGCCAGTTATCTTTTCAGAGAAGGCAATCAGGTTGGTCAGGCATGACTTGCCCCTAGTGAATCCATGTTGACTGTCCTTGGTCACCTTCCTCTCCAAGTGCTTCAAAATGGATTCCCCGAGGACCTGCTCCATGATTTTTCCAGGGACTGAGGTGAGGCTAACCGGTCTGTTGTTCCGTGGATTCTTCTTCCCATTTTTTAAAGATGGGCACTATATTTGCCTTGTTCCAATCATCCAGGCCCTCCCCCGATCGCCACAAGTTTTCAAAGATAATGGCTCTGCAATCACATCAGCCAGCTCCCTCAGCACCCTCAGATGTATTAGATCCCAATCCATGGACTTGTGCATGTCCAGCTTTTCTAAATAGTCCTTCACTTGTTCTTTCACCACTGAGGGCTGCTCACCTCCTCCCCATACTGTGCTGCCCAGTGCAGCAGTCTGGGAGTTGACCTTGTATGTGAAGACAGAGGCAAAAAAAGCATTGAGTACTTCAGCTTTTTCCACATCATCTGTCACTAGGTTGCCTCCCCCATTCAGTAAGGGTCCCACACTTTCCCTGACCTTCTTCTTGTTGCTAACATACCTGTAGAAACCCTTCTTGTTACCCTTCACATTCCTTGCTAGCTGCAACTCCAATTGTGCTTTGGCCTTCCTGATTACATCCCTGCATACTCGAGCAATATTTTTATACTCCCTAATCATCTATCCAAGTTTCCACTTCATCCGCATCATTATTCAACGTGTGTCTTTGAGCAATGAAACTTCCCAACAGGATTTAAACTAAGCCAAACATACTCTGATTGACCACTCTTGTCAACTGTATACCTGCCACATCCCATAGATTTATTAGTAATATTCCTGGGGGAATTCTTCACCACTTCACAATACAGAATTTTGCAAAAATTAATGTTGTGTATGCAGAATTCCCCCGCCCACCCCCCCCCCCGCCAGAAATGGGCTGCAGTGCTGCTGGCCGCCACTAGGGGCAACTGGACTCTGCAGAGCCCAGCTTGTACACAGACACTGCCAGGGGGAGGGAGAGGGTTCCGGACCGATGCAGTTCCCAGCACACCTGAGGGAAGGAGATGGTGGTGCGCGGGAAACTCCACACAAGCCTGGACCCAGCATTAGGCTTTCTCCCTCTGGATTCCTGGGCTCTGAGGGGTGGGGGAGCCACAGCTGGGCTCTTGGGAAGGGGGAGGGGCAGGTGTCTGGGCTAGGGGGGACCTGTGGCTGGACTCTGGGGAGGTGAGGAGAGGGGAGGGGGCAGAGAAACAGGAGCTGGGTTGTCATAGGGTTTTTTTTAACTCTCTGTTCCTGGGGAAATTTGTGTGTCTGTATTGTTACACACATACTTGCTGAAAGGTATTTTGAAATAAATTGCCAAAATAATTGAAACTGGTGTGATTATGTAATGTTATTTTGACAAATAAAATTTGCAAAATTTTAAAATTGTGCACAGAATTTTAATTTTTTTGGCACAGAATTCCCCCAGAAGTATATTGTGCAGCAAACAGGTTTTTTTTTCCCCCCACAGTTTTGGTAAGGAATGCTTAAGAAAGCCCTGGGAATGTCCTGCACTAGTTTTTCTTTTAGCCATCCTGCTTATGCTGTATTGGGGCTGGAGTAGAAGCTATAGAGCAGTTAAAAAAGAATTAAAACCTGTGATGTGCTATGACCACAGCTTGCTACACTAATCATAATCATCTCACTGTTACCCTGTTTCCCCTGTCTGGTTCTTCTATGCACCTGTTGTCTCTAATACTTTGCTTGTAAGCTCTAAATGCGACCAGAATTTCATTATATGTGTGTACAGTGCCTACCACAATAGGGTCTGGGCCCTGGCCATGGCTGGGGTATCCAGGCACAACTGTAACACAGATATCCTATAATGTGGAATAGCAATTAAACAGCAGAATCCTATAGTGCTTATAGAAGTAGCAGGGAAAAAATGTAAGACTCCTCACATTCTTACTGATGCAGAGAACCACAGGAAAAGTGCAAAACTTCAGGTCCATTGATGGCAGCAGCATCAGGTTCACCTATCTTGTATCTCCCACGAGAAGATCTCTGCCACCCACAGCCTTCTTGTGGTATAAGAAATATCCAAGGGGAGACATACTGTTGTGGAAAAAATATAGCTCAGGGGGACAATCTTTCAAACGTTACCATTCTGTGGCTTAAGACACTTCAGATACAGCAAGCGCGCATGCTGGCCCTGGGCTTATGGTGATGGATTTCCCTTCCACAGCTGCACATCACCTACCTACAGCCCTAATACTCCATCTTTTCCTGAGTGAACTGGATTTCACCTAGTCTGTGTGGAAAAGGGCCTTTTGCTTTTGTAAGAAACAACAAGAGTCAAAAGTGAAAAATGTTTTTTCTTTTGTTCCTAAATACCCAAGGCACACCTGAAAATCTCTCCCTATTCCCACCTACATTCGATATTGAACACGTAGACATAGATACTTTCTTAAAACACACATACATAATGAGCATCAGAAACCTTGGAACTTTCACAGTGCATTTTAAAAGAAACTGAAGGTCACTGGGATCTAATTGCCCTCCTGTTTCTTTAACAGTTCCGACTAAACTTGGCAAATATTGTGACTGGTTTCTGTTTGGCTTGTTTCAAATGAAGGTAGAAACAAAACAAGAATAAAAGGATCAAGTAGTTCAAGCTTTGCGTGGTAAGTGCATTGGACTCAGTTGTGAAGGAAAGAAATATTACTGAAGCAATGAAGTTTAATTATCAGAATGCACCATAGGTTCTGACAAGTTGCTGCTTCTCCCTTTAAAATGAACTCAACTATTTAAACGTACAGCTATGTTGATATGACATGACAACGTTACCAATATTTTTTAGCTAACAATCATTTGAAAATAAGGAACAAAAACAAGAAAAAAAAACTTAGGGGGGAAAGGAGCTGTGGTATGGGAAGAATACTGGATATGAGTTACTAAGCACTACATTGAGCCTTTAGGCTCAGCCCCATGTAGAGAGGAGCCCAGGGAAGGAATTGTTGAATCAGAAAGGGGCCAGTCTTCCCTGATCCCTTCTTTTCTCCTGGGAGGAAGTAATTTACAGCACCTATTTATATGCTGCAGCTCTCTTCTGTCACTGGTCTAGCACCTATTAGCCGGCAGAGCTTCTGCTCACTCAACTTTTCCTCCCACCTATGCAATGGGAAGAGGTGAAGAGTACCAAGCACATTAGACCCTGTTCTCTTCCCCCTCACCCAAGCCATGATGTAAGGAGAGCTAATGCAGCAGCAGCACAAGGTGCTGGGGGGGATGTATCTTATTCCCTTGCATGGCTGCATTAGGCTGGGCCATATTATGGCCACATAGGATATGAATACAATGAGGTAGTGGGGCCCATTGAGTTTTGTCAGAGTAATAACAGCAAGCTATGGCTCATTGCCAGAACTCCTTGGCATTCTATTTCGGCCATTGATTGTATGTCCTGTGTCTCAGTTTACTCATCTATACAATGGGTATAATAAAATTAAAACTCAGCAGTTGTCAATCAATATCGCTCCATGGACTTTAGTACTTATCTTCTACACTTATCTACTGCTTGATGGCATTATGAGAACTAATATCTACAAAGCAATGTGAGATCTCAGAAAAGAGCTACAATAGAAGTGGACATTTTTCCTGTTACCTGAATGCTTGATTAAAGAACTGAGATGTGTACATTTTCTGATAGCAAAAGGAACAAAAGTAGTATTCAGAATGCCTTTGACTTATGCAAACTGAAAGCTTGTTTGGAAGAAAATTTAATGGCATATGTCTTGTCATCTTGAGGAATTATACTGCCACAAGTGGTTTTTGTGATGGTTCATCCACTAAGGTAAAAATTTATGGCAGTTTAATTCCCCAAGTTAAAGGGGAAAAAATGTAAATGCTGCTGCAAAGGTAACAAGGCTACCAAGAAGCAGATGGTTTTAATTACCTACCTACCAGATTGTTTATATTGGGAATTTGAAAAAGAAACCGAGCTTAGAAACAATATTCATTGTGAAAACACTGTACATTTCAATTAAGCCAGACTTTAAATAGGAATAAGAAGAGATTATTGACTATAATTTGACTTCAGATAGATACTAAGGGCTACATATGCAAAATGTATGTGCCTAAAAAACAAAGACCGTAGACATGCAAGGTGTACGGAAAGAAGTGACAAATGTATACTTATGGGGCCTGATTCTCATTCACACTCAGGCTGCTTCACATCACCTTGGCAGTGTAAAGGGGCCTTAAAGTGAATGTAGATCATCTTTACTTCCAGAGTGGTGTGAACCAGCCTGAGTGTATATGAGAATCAAACTTATTAGAGTAAATTCATGTCTGGGGTCAACCCTATTGATTTCAGTAAAGTTATATCAGATTGTCAGAGGTGGATTTGATCCGTGGTATTCTGATTTAGCAGTCTGGGCCTGATTCTCCTTAATATTAAGGACCCAGAGTGGTATAAAGGGGCCGCAATGTAAATAAGCCTCAGACCCTCTGTGTCCAAATAAATACATAGAATTAAGGAAACCCAACAGCCTGCCTAGCTGAGACAGTTGAACTCATCCCTGCAGACCTCAGCATCAAATCCACTATACACAGGAATTTAACCCTTAGTCAATTTCAGCTACATAGTCAGAAGTCATTTTGTTACATTGGGGAAACATTTGCACTCGGTTACATCCCTGTAACTCTGGTTGGAGTCAACTGAAGTTTGCCCAGTGTGTTTGAGGGCAGAACTAGGCCCAGATTTGGGTGCCTGAGTCCCAGTTTCAAGCAACCTTCTGACCCACAACTCACTTGGTTGCTGTCTAACTCTGTAGGTACCTAAGTTTCTGCCTCTGAGCATGCACACTGGTGCCCCATGCTAGATGCCTGGGTGTCTATCTCCTGATAAAGCCCCAGAGCAACCCATGAATTGGGGAACATATGCATTTGTCTGCCTAACCCACATGTGGGACCCAATCCAATAGGCAGGCTCAGAGGCAGCCTACCAGATAGGACTCCATTCAAAAACTGGCTGCAGGAGGCAGTGGTGATGGTGATAGTGCCGGTGCTTATGTTGTAGCTTTTATCCCAGTAGTTAGAGTGATCACTCAAGATGTGGGATACCCAGGTTCAGTTCCCCCATCTGCCTGATAGGGGAGAAAAATGATTTGAAGTGGGGTCTTTCACCTCTCAGGTGAACATATCTATATCTAACAATGAGACATAGGATATTCTGATGTGGGCTTCCCTATTGAAGCGGTTCCACTTTGGCTAAACAATTAGTCATAGGAGCAGGGGATTGACTCCTAGGTCTGCCACCTCCCAGGTGTGTGCCTAACCACTGGGTTAGAGCCATAGAAGTATAAGCCTGGAAGGGATGTGGAGAAGTCATCTAGTCCAGCCCCCTGAGCTGAGGTAGGACCCAGTAAACCTAGACCATCCCTGACAGGTGTTTGTCCAACCTCTTCCTAAAACTGTCAGTGATGGGGATTCACAGCTTCCCTTGGAAGCCTATTCCAGAACTTAACTACCCTTATAATTATGTGAGAGATTTTTCCTAAAATCTAATGTAAATCTCCTTTGCTGCAGATTAAGCCCATTACTACTTGTCCCACCTTCAGTGGACAAGAAGAACAATTGATCACAGTCCTCTCTATAACAGTTCTTAACAGATCCCTGGTCAGTATTCTTTTCTCAAGACTAAACAAACCCAGCTTTTTTTAACCTTTCCTTATAGGTCAGGTTTTCTAAACCTTTAATCATTTGTTGCTCTCCTCTGGACTCTCTCCAATTTATCCACATCTTTCCTAAAGTGTGGCTCCCAGAACTGGACACAGTACTCCAGCTGAAGCCTCACCAGAACCAAATAGAATGGGACAATTACCTCCTGTGTCTTACATATGGCACTCCTGTTAATCCCCCTCCACCCCGAATGACATTAGCCTTTTCACGACAGCATCATATTGTTGACTCACATTCAATTGGTGATCCACTGTAACCCCCAGATCCTTTCTAGCAGCACTACCACCTAGCCAGTTATTCCCCATTTTGTAGTTGTGCATTTGATTTTTCCTTTCTAAGTGAAGTACTTTGCATTTGTCTTTATTGAATTTCATCTTGTTGAATTCAGGCCAATTCTCCAATTTATCAAGGTCACTTTGAAATGTAATTCTGTCCCCCAAAGTGCTAGCTACCCCTCCCTGCTTGTTGTCATCCACAAATTTTGTAAGCATATGCTCTGCTCCATTATCCAAGTAATTAATAAAAATACTGAATACTACCAGACCCAAGAATGACACGTGCAGGACCCCACCAGATTAACCTCCCAGTTTGACAGAGAACCATTGATAACCACTCTTTGAGTATGGTCTTTCAACCACTTGTGCACCTACCTTGTACCCAGTAATTTCTTCTAGATCACATTCCCCTAGTTTACTTATGATGCTGTCATGTGGGACTGTCTCAAAACCCTTACTAAAAAAATCAAGATATATCATGTCTACTGCTTCCCCCATATCAACTAGGCAGGTAACTCTGTCAAAGAAGGAAATTAGGTTGGTTTGGCATGATTTGTTTTTGACAAATCCATGCTTTCTTTTCTCTATAACCCTATTATCCTCTGGGTGCTTACAAATTGATTGTTTAATAAATTGTTTCATTATCTTTCCAGGTATCAAAGTTAGGCTGGCTGATCTATAATTCCTCGGGTCCTCCTTTTTAAAGATAGGTACTTTGTTTGCCCTTCCTAGTTTTCTGGGACCTCACCCATCCTCTGACTTCTCAAAGATAATTGCTAACAGTCCGAGACTGCTTCAACTAGATCCTTAAATATCCCAAATTTCATGAGGTCTTACCAACTTGCATATATCTAACTTATATATATATATTTTTAACCTGTTCTTTCCCTAAATAGCTTGTTTCTCCGCTCTTTTTGTTAATATTAATTGTGAGAGTAATTGGTTACTCTTAACCTTTTTAGTGAAGACTGAAGCAAAATAGGCATTAAAAACCTCAGCCTTCATGTCATCAATTATTAGCTCTCCTGCCCCACTAAGTGGAGAACTTTTACTTTCCTTCATGTTTCTCTTTCTCCTAATAGATTTAAAGAACCTCTTCTTATTGCTTTTATGTCCCTTGCTAGGTGTAACTCATTTTAGAACTTACCCTTTCTGATTTTGTCCTTATGTTTGCTATTTTTCTGTACTCCTCTTTAGCAAGTCACTCACATTTCCACTCTTTAGAATTCTTTTTCTTGTTTTTGGGGGGGGCGGGAAATAATGAAAGAATTTTGATGGAGTTATATTGACCTCTTACTATTCTTCCCATCTTTCCTTTGCATTGGGATAGCTTGTTGTAGTGCATTTAATACTGTCTCCTGGAGGAACTGCCTGATCTCCTGAACTCCTTTATATTTTCTTTCCATGGACCTCACTTCTATTTCTGAGTTTGTTAAAGTCTGCTTTTTTTTTTTTAAGTTGCCCTTATTCTGCTACTCACTCCTTTCTTTCCTCAGAATCATGAAATCTATTACTTCATGATCACTTTCACCCAAATTGCCTTCCCCAGTCAGATTTACAACCAGTTCCTCCCTGTTGCTCAGAATCCAGTCTGAAATGGCTGTCCCTCTGGTTACTTACCAGTGGCGTCGCTAGGAGTGGAAATTTGGGTGGGCCCCAACTTTCACGTGGATGGGCAATGACAGACTGTGCTAGCTCAGCTTCTCCCCCGACGCCACACCCTCTTCTAGCCCCAGTGCTCCCAGACACAGGGCTTCACCTGCAGAGCTGGGCACGCTCATGTCTCACTTTGGGCAATCGCCACCAGCAGCTTTTCTGCCAGACTCAGCTCGCCTCTCCTGGGGGGAGCCATGGCACCTCCTCTTTGCCCTGCGCTCGTAGGGGCCAGACATGGCACTGCACATTGCTGAACCCGACAGGGACCCAGCGCAGCTCTCCCGCATGCCCACTACCTCCCTACAGCTGGGCGCCCAACCATTCCCCCTCCGGGGGGGGGGGGGAGAAGACAACCCCTCTCCGCGCATGGGATTGCTTTCCCAGCACAAACAACCCACATTGTGTTCTAGGTGGGGGAGGGCCCATGCGCCATGTGTGTGTGTTGGGGGGTGGTTCCCTTCTCCTCCTTTCTCTTCTCCCCATACTCTTCTTCCCCCCCCCACCCAACGTTAGCGGCCCAATGGTAGAGTCAGGCAGAGATGTGGGCAGGGCAGCAGAACAGCTGGGGCTAATGTGTCTCTGCAGCACTGTCCTTCGCCACTTCATGGTGCGTGGCTGCTGTGTGTCAACGTGTGCTTCTGGGGCTGGGCAGCCCGAGATGCAAGGGCAGTGGGGACCCTCAGGCCTGCAGATCAGAAAATTGCAAGGCAGGGAGTGTAGCTTTCTGAAGGGTGGGCGCCTAGCTCCGGTGCCCAAGTGATGCTCTGGGCCACTGTGGCAGCCCTACAACCCTGCTCAGATTTGGGTGGGCCTGGATGCTAAGTGGGTGGGCTGCTGGCCCACCCATGGCTACGCTCCCTGTTACTTACTCCACTTTTCTGAAACAAAAAGCTATTTTTCTGTACTCCTCCTTAGCAAGTCATTCCAAGAACTTACTGGAAATTTTGTGGGTTTTTTTTTTTTTTCCATATTACTTTGCCAACAGATGTCTGGGTAATTAAAGTCCCCCATTACTACCAGGCCTTGTGTGTTGGATATTTCTGTTATTTGCTCTAGAAATGACTCATCTACTTCCTCCTCCAGATTTGGTGGTCTATTATAGATCCTTCACATTATGTCATCTCTATTTTACCCAGAGACTTTCAATCAGTCTGCCTCTCACCTCCTTCTGGATCTCAGAACAAGTATCTATATTCTCTTTGTATAATGCAATACCTCCTCCCTTTTTTCTCTGCCTGTCCTTCCAGAACAAGCTAGAGTATACCTCTCTATACCAATATTGCAGTCATGAGATTTATCTCACCAAGTCTCTGATGCCGATTAGGTCAAATGTAGCTCAAGTACTAGTAATTCCAGTTCATCCTGTATTTCTAACTCTAACTTTGTCTCTGGCCCAGTGACTCTTTAAGATTGCTCTAAACACTGAATTAAAACTTATAAGGTTGTCACTCCCACCACTGGCCTTCTAGGCGCCTGCCTCACTCCACACAAACTCATTCTCACAAGAAACAACATAGGAGCCTAAGCTACCTGACTCCAGGAGAGGGGTTTCTAGACCACATGGCACTCCAGGCAAGGAAGATCTTTGCGTGCCCGCCCCCCATTTGTTAAACTTTTGAATACCTTATTTTTATTGCACCTGTAGCCCATTTCACAACTTTGATGCACGATTTGCCTGCATGATTTATCCATCATATAAGATGATAAATTTGCATGCTAGGATCTTTAAATCTGTATTTATTCGTGCCATATGTAAGCAAATGAGTTTGATAGATATCTTTGGCATCTCATTTAAATATGCTATGGGTTTCTAATTGCAGTGTAGACATAGCTATGGCTCCCCATTATTGCATAGGGAGCCCACGTGCTGAACTCGGGCTTTCTGGATCGCATTGTGACTTTTCTAGGGCACCTAAAAGTTAGGTGTTGCGAAGCTGAGCATTGTAACATCTAAGTCCTTTTGTGGATCTGCGTCACAGTGACTAGGTCAGAGGGTTCAATTCTGCAAAATGCTGGATGATCCTGTGAGATGCAGAGTTCAGGCTTTGTCCAGACACAAGCTTGCACCAGTTGAGTTAAACATGTGCAAACCCCTGTGTAGGCACTCCGATTTCAGTTTATCTTAAACTTGTTCCTAACTGACATGCTAAACCTAAATAAGGCTGGTTTAAACGGAAATGATCGTGTCCACATAGCCTCTTGCAATGGTTTAACATAAATCCATTTGAAATCACAACTTAAATTATACAGGTGATGTCAATAGGGGTAGGAAATGATCTGCACCTTATGGCAGTGCTCAGCACTTCATATAATCAAGCCCCAATATGGACAGAGTAGGGGTACCTATGAATCTACTGATCAAACTCCATCTTCAAAGAAATCATGTGTAGGGAAGGGTTATGCTGCATTACTACCGCCATATAGATTAACCTCAGTGGCCAAGAATAATTACAGTATACTACTTACATATTAATAAAATAGCCAAATGAAGTCAATTCAGCTGTATGTTGGTGGCCATAAGGTGCTTAGAGGATAGATAGATTCTTTCACAACAGAAACCAGTTAAACAGAAGCTATATTTCTTTACCTTTCCTGGGGAAAAACTGAAAACTTACTTCAAACTTTTTCATTGAGAAGCAGTCTGAGAGCCACTTTCACAAAGAGAACCAGGTACCACAAGATACCCTGGCAATGGGCTTAATAGCATGTCCTCCAGGAATATTGTATGACATGAAAAGATTCTATTGGTTCTAGATTTTTGTAGTGTAGCTCCAGCTACGGTAGATAACTGATTCAACTTCATACTCTCACCTGTCTGGATAGAATCACTATTTATTTTCTTGATTCTCTGTCTGCTCTGAAAAGTGGCTGTGGAAAAGTGGCCCCGTCTTACTCCGCAGATGCGCTCCCTGTGTCCTGAAATCACTGGCTATTGATGTGGACACAGCGGCAAAATGAGGATGGACATATGCATTGAATTAAGCGGCAAGCTGCAACTTTTATGAAACTTTATCACCCATACTCTCCTATGCCAGGCATTTAAGTGGTTTCAGTGCAGTGGGTTACAGGGCTCCTTACCATAAAACCCACAATGCAGGGTGGGTCTCTTCAGCTTGCCCCCAGGGACTCAGCTCTCTGAGTCCTAGCAGTCTCACCCCCATGAGGGGGACAGCGGATACAGCAGGGCAGGGACCTCACCCTGCAAAGGCCACAAGATCTCACTGCATCCAGAGTTCAAGGCTCATCACCAAAATCCCAGGTCTTTAACCTCTGAGAACTGTTCATTTTATTCTCTTCGCTGCACTGGAAACTGGCCATAGGAGGCACCTGCGACTAGTTTGGGCATTCCTTACCGCCTGGTACCACAAGAACTACCCAATCCGTGCCTGCACATGATACAGCTGTAAGTCAGCACCTCCATCTGACAGATCTGTGCCATCATCCCTGAAAATTTCTGGCTAATTGTGATGGTTGTCCCTATGCTCAGGGGATCTGCTCCTTGTGTGCTGAAACCACTGCCTATTATGCTGATCGTTACTATCTCATTGTTTCCTTTTGCTTCCTCATCTATCTGTCCATATCTACCTCTTGTCTTGTACTTAGATATTACATATCTTGTCTCTGTACTGTCCTTTAATAGACCAACATGAGTTGGTGAAAGAGAAATTTTTAAGCTTACACAGAGCTCTTCTGCAGGTATGGGAAAGGTATTTAGCTGTTCCACTCTGAGTACAAAGTGGATATGGGCAGCTGGCAATGGAGGCTAAGCCTCGCCAAACTGCTGCTAATGCTCCCCATCGCAACCCTGGGGCTGGGCCACAGCAGGGCTCAGAGCTCCTCTGGGCAGCCCATGCTCAGGGGCTCAGCCCCGGCCAGCCAGCAGGGGCTCAGGGTTCCTCTGGACTGCTCTGGGTGCCGGCGGGCTGGCTGGTGTTCAAGACTGCTCCAGGCACCAGCAGGCCGGCCAGGGTTCAGGGCTGCGCTGGTGGGCTTGCCGGCAAGAGTGGGGGCAGGATCTCAGGTGGAAGGGGCATGGTGGGGCCTCGGCAGACGAGGTGGGGTAGGGAGTTACCGTCGCCAAACAGGGGGTGCATGCACTAACCATGAAGGTGGAACAGATTGTTTCGCATAAATAGTTTACACATTTATATTGTAAGACAGTGGGTTTCAAACTTTTTTTCTGACGACGCAGCTGAAGAAAATTGTTGATGCCTGTAACACAATGGAGCTGGGGATGAGGGGTTTGGAGTGTGGGAGGGGGCTCAGGGATGGGGCAGAGGGTTGGGGTGGGGCCAGGAATGAGGGGGTCAGGGTGTGGGAGGGGGCTCTGGGCTGGGGGTTGGGAAGCGGAAGTGGATCAGGGCTCTGAGTGCAGGCTCTGGGGTGGTGCCAGGGATGAGGAGTTTGGGGTGCAGGAGCAGGCTCCAGGTTTTGGGGGGGCTCAGAGCTGGGGGAGGAGGTTGGAGTGCAGGAGGGGGTTCTGGGGTTGGGGGAGGCTCAGGGCTGGGCAGCAGGTTGGGGCCCAGCCTTACCTCCGGTGGCTCCTGGTCACCGGCACAGCCAGGGTGCAGAGGCAGGCTTCTTGCCTCTCCTGGCACCACGGACCATGCTGCACCCTGGAAGCAGCCAGCAGCAGGTCCAGCTTCTAGGCAGAGGCACACAAATGGCTCCGTGTGGCTCTCGCCTGCAGGCATTGCCCCGCCCCAGCTCCCATTGGCTAGGAAGCAGAGCCAGAACTCGGGGTGCGGGTAGCGCACAGAGCTCCGTGGCCCCCCGCCTATGAGCCAGACCTGCTGTTGCCCACTTCTGGGGTGCAGCACAGTGTCAGAACAAGTAGGGACTACTAGTTTTTACTGGCTGGCTGGCCGGCCACTCAGTCTCTGGGTGCTGAGCAAGGTGACCCAGTGCTTTGCTTTCCACGACCTAAACTTTGAAAACCACTGTTGTAAGAGACCATTTAAGATGAAGTGGCCAGTTAACACCTTTTGAGTCATAGGACAAAAATGGGGGGTTAGTGGGTTACAGATTGTTGTAAAAAGCCATAATCCAGTTTCTTTATTCAGACCATGATTTTTAGGGTCTAGCAAAGTTATGAATTTAATGCTCATCTTCTGCAGCTGTTGTGCAGGTTTCCTTTAGATCGTAAGTATTGGAGGACAGGGACCATCTTTTTGTTCTGTGTTTACACAGTGCCAATCACAATGGGGTCCTGGTCCATGACTGGGGCGTCTATGCATTATTACAATACAAATAATAAATAAAAATATTCAGTCATGTCCTCCTACTTTAGAGACAAATATAATTTTACTCCTGTTAATTTTGCAGAGTTAGCTTGACTGTGGGGGAGAAAGGTGGGGTCTATTCTGGCAGAATTGTTAAATAAGTTCCAACTGTAGCATCAAATTCTGCTCTCAGTTACAACTACGCAAGCCCAGTTGAAGACACTGAGTGCCATGTATGGAGTTCTTGGAAAGCTCTGTTTTAACTTCTGCTGTTTCCATCCAGAATTTCAGAGTAGAGGGAAGAGGTTGGGTGGAGGATGTTAACTTGGTTCTCTCTGAATCTGTGACTGTGGCCTCACACAAATAAATGTTTGGTCAACAATCATACTCCCTTTGCATTGGTGTAAAGGACTATTCAAGGTCCATGGCTGGGAATTGAGGCCATTCTCTATTGGTGTAAAATGTGGTAGCTCCATTGAAATCTATAAAGCTATGATAACTTGTACCAGCTGAGGACCTGCCCTTCTATGGCAAACCACAGGCACTTACTTTCCTAAGTGCTGGGGGTGCTCGACCCAAGGCCCTGCTCCCCTTTCCCCCAGGGCCCCACCCCCATCCCACCTCTTTCCACCCAGTTCTGCCCCTTCCTCCGAGTGTGCCGTGTTGTTGCTCCTCCCCCTCCCCCAGAACCTCCTGCCCACCGCAAAACAGCTGATTGCGGTGGGCAGGAGGCTTGGGGAGGTGCTGATCCACAGGGCCTGCTGGAGTGTGGGAGGAGCTCATGGGGGGGATGCCGGTGGGTGCTCAGCACCCACCATTTTTTTCCCCTGTGGGTGCTCCAGCCCCAGAGCACCCACGGAGTTGGTGCCTATGAGGCAAATTCCTGGCTCCATTGAAGTCAATGTCAAAATTCCTGTTGAATTCAATGGGGCCAGGATTGCACCCTTAGTGTTTAAGAAAGTTTCTGTTGTATTTAGTTTTTGGAATTTGGAAGGGGTGTTTTGGTTTTTTGTGTGTGGCCTTTCTATATGCCTGATCTTGCCTTTGGATTCCAGGTACACTTATGCATAGTGTGACAAAGTTCCTCCTCTATCTTGGTGGGTCCTGCACTTATTGGCAGATTTTCTTGCCTCAGAGATTCACCATGTGGGTTGGGGAACAGCCCAGAGACCTTCCCCTCTGGAAAAACCCACAGTCCAGGTCAATTGGGAGGTTTGGGGGGAACCCGGGCCCGCCCTCTACTCCGGGTTCCAGCCCAGGCCCCTGTGGACTGCAGCTGTCTATATTGCCTCCTGCAACAGCTGCATGACAGCTACAACTCCCTGGGCTACTTCCCCATGGCCTCCTCCAAACACCTTCCTTATTCTCACCACAGGACCTTCCTCCTGGTGTCTGATAACGCTTGTACTCCTCAATCCTCTAGCAGCACTCCCACTCAGCTCCTTGCTCCCAGCTCCTCACACTCACACCACAAACTGAAGTGAGCTCCTTTTAAAACCCAGGTGCCCTGATTAGCCTGCCTTAATTGATTCTAGCAGCTTCTTCTTAATTGGCTCCAGGTGTCCTAATTAGCCTGCCTGCCTTAACTGGTTCTAGCAGGTTCCTGATTACTCTAGTGCAGCCCCTTTCTCTGGTCATTCAGGGAACAGAAAACTACTCATCCAGTGACCAGTATATTTCCCCTCTACCAGACTCCTGTACCCCACTGGTCTGGGTCTGTCACAATAGGTTGGGATCACTTTCTTTATTTAGTTATAAACATTGGCTTTCTGTTTAATATTTCTTTCCCAAACAGTTATATTTTACCATCACTGCTGCTGTAATTTTTTGACATACCAGCTGCAGCCTTCTGGACTGTGCTAATCTTTGGCAAGACTGGGGCTCAAGCCTGAATGAAATTGTCTAGTACAGCCAACACACTGCTTAAAATAGCATCATCTCTTTAAATATTGTCTTAGCCAATAAAAATAGATTAAATCTTTCAGTCATAAGGTCATACCTTACATTTCATTTAAAAATGCATGGGAAAAGTTTTTAAAAATCTGGTTTTATTATGTGCAATTTTGAGCTGGATTAGAATGCTTCAGACCATCCAATAAATTAGGAGATTGGGTTGACTAATTGGTCTTTAGAACTAAAATATGACAGACTTTTTTCAGAAGAATTTGTAAGTTCTCACATTGAACATCTTTTGTTATACTCATGCTAACACTCATGATACCTGACACACAGTTTGTATTTTTCCATGCACAGTCACACTACCTATGTTCTTGTCAGAGGAGAGACTTTTCACTTCTGCTTTATTCTAAGCTGCCACGTGCCAATTGCCCAATTTCCTTTCCATATTTTGACCTCCGATACTGAAAGCTCACAGAATTGAGAAAAATGAAGAGCACAATTAGAAGTGCTAGCTGAAAAAAATTAACCAAAAACAAAAATTCAGCAAAACATGGACATTTTCAAAAAATTGCTTTTGTTGTTTTCAGACCAGCTCCAATACTTAGTTTAGCATAACAGAGAATAAAATTTGCTGGTCTCTTTCATCTGCAGTTTAATGCATCTTTTTGCTTGGGAGATAGTGCTATCTAGTGGATAGAGAAGGGGACTAGGAATCATGACACCCAAATCCTAGTCTCCCTTTCTATCACTAACTTTGACTGTGGGTTCCCAGTGACACTATAAAATTGACATGAAACTACTAATCTACCATGCAGTGGTATGGTTGGACATAATTAATTAACATTGTAAGCTCTTTTGGGCAGGGACTGTCGTTTTGTCCTGTGTTTGAACAACACATAGCAAATGGGGTCCAGGTCCATGACCCTGACTCCTAGGCACTACAGTAATAAAAATAAAGGAAGAAATGTTCGTAGGTTCTTTAAGATGTTTAGATTAAAGATGCCATCAAATTGAAAATTACTTTTATTTATTAGTTATGTTTATGGTGACTAGATACACAACCCAATTAATACTAACAAGGGGGAAGGAGCACAAGCCAAAATAGGGAAAGAATAAGTTAAAGAATATATAGATATATCAGATATAGTCAAGTCAGCAGAGCTTGATGAAATTCATCCTAGAGTATTTAAGGAACTAGCAGAAGAAATCTCGGAACCGTTAGTAACTACCTTCGAGAAGTCATGGAGGACAGATGAGATCCAGAGGATTGGAGAAGAGCAAACAAAGTATCTAACCTTAAAAAGTGGAATCAAGAGGAGCTGGGGAATTATAGACCAATCAGCCTAACTTCAATACCTGGAAAGATGCTGGAACAAATTATTTTATAAGCACCTAGAGGATAATAGGCTTATAAGGAATAGCTAGCATGGCTTTCTCAAGAAAAATCATGCTAAACCAACCTCATTTCCTTCTTTGACAACATTACTGACCTAGTGGAAAGGGGGAAAGCAGTAGATGTGATATATCTTGATTTGGGTAAGGCTTGTGACACACTCCCACCTGACATTCTTATAAGCAAATTAGGGAAGTATAGTCTTGATTAAATTACTATAAGGTGGGTGCACAATTGGTTGAAAGACCTTACTCAAAGAGTAATTATCAATGGTTCACTGTCAAACTGGGAGGGTGTATCTAGTGGAATTCCACAGTGATCAGTCTTGGATCTGCTATTATTCAATATTTTCATGAATGACATGGATAATGGAGTGGAGAGTATGCTTATAAATTTGCAGATGAAAGCAAGCTGGGTGGGGTTGCAAACATTTAGGGGGACAGGATTAAAATTCAAAGCAACCCTGACAAATTGGAGAATTGATCTGAAATCAACAAGATTAAATTCAATAAAGACAAGTGCAAAGTACTTCACTTAAGAAGTTAAAAAAAATGTACAACTACAAAATGGGGAATAACTGGCTAGGTGGTAGTACTGCTGAAAAGGATCTACGGGGTATAGTGGACCCAAAATTGAATGAGTCTACAATGTGATGCAGTTGTGAAAAAAGGGTAATATGATTCTGGAATGTATTAGCAGCAGTGTTGTAAGTAAGATACAGGATATAACTGTCCCACTCTACTCCGCACTGGTGAGGCCTCAGCTGGAGTACTGTGTCTAGTTCTGGACCCCACGCAGTAGGAAAGATGTGGATAAATTGGAGACAGTTCAGAGGAGAGCAACAAAAATGACAAAAGGTTTAGAAAACCTGACCTATGAGGAAAGGTTAAAAAAAACTGGGCATGTTTAGTCTTAGGAAAAGATGAATGAGGGAGGACTTGATAATGATCTTCAAGTATGTTAAGGCCTGTTATGAAGAGGACCGTGATCAATTGTTCTCTATATCTACTGAAAGTAGGAAGGCTTAACCTGCAGCAAGGCAGTTTTAGATTAGATATTAGGAAAAACTTTCTAAATATAAGGGTAGTTAACAGGGCCGGCTCCAGGCATCAGCTTCTCAAGCAGGTGCTTGGGGCGGCTGCTTGGGAGAGGGGCGGCAGGCCCAGGTATTCGGCGGCAATTCGGCGGATGGTCCCTCACTCCGGCTCGGAGTGAAGGACCTCCCGCCGAATTGCCGCTGCAGATCGTGATCGCAATCGCGGCTTTTTTTTTTTTTTTTTTTTTTTTGGTTTTGGCTGCTTGGGGCGGCCAAAACCCTGGAGCCGGCCCTGGTAGTTAAGCTCTGGAACAGGCTTCCAAGGGAGGTTGTAGACTCCCCATTACTAGAGGTTTTTCTGAAACCTGGTTGGACAAACACCTGTCAGGAATGGTCTAGGTTTCCTTTCAGCAGTACATTTCTGTGATGACTGATAGAGAAAATTGGCTTTATAATCAATGCCTAGTTTCAATCTAGAAATATCCTGTTTGTTTTAATCTACTGGTCTTCGTGAAGTAGCACCTTTGGCTAATTTGGGGGAAATTTTCACTAGAATTTAAATTATTAAAAGTGGTTTTCATATACATTCTGAGTACTCTGTGGAGCTCTGTGGTGACCAAAGCAATGACCAGTGTCTGAGAGTGGGAAGAGTATATACACTGTTGAGGCTACTATACCAGTGATTTTTCTTCACACTGACGCTCAGTGGTGGAACCTAGTTAGCCTTGCTTGAACCAAGCCTTGCACAAACACCTGTGTACAATTGGCAGCACTTTATTATCTGGACCCAAAGTGTGTCACAGGCATAACATGTCACAAGCATGCTATGGGACCACATAGAGGTTAGCACACCATATTTCTCCATGGTACATGCAAAAGAGCCAGTGCAATGGAGATTTCAGTTCCCTTTGCCAGGAATACCAAGAAAAGAAACTCTAAGGAGCAGGGCCAGCTCCAGCTTTTTTGCTGCCCCAAGCGGCAAAAAAAAAAAGAGAGAGAGAGAAAAGAAAAACCCGATGAGCTGCCGCCGAAGTGCCGCCTACAAGGACAAGACGGAGTGAAGGACTCGCCGCCGAAGACTGAAGCGGAGTTGAGGTGCCGCCAAAGTGCTGCCGAAGACTGAGTTGCTGAAGGACCCACCGTCAAATTCCCGCCACAGACCGGATGTGCTGCCCCAGTAACGGACAGAGTGCCGCCCCTTTCTATTGGCCACCCCAGGCACCTGCTTCCTTCGCTGGTGCCTGGAGCCAGCCCTGCTAAGGAGGCTTAGTAGGACATCAAATAACCAGGACATTCTGAATAAGTATAGGAGACAGTCTCTGCTTGGATTTAAAGCAGGGTCAATTAGGGGAAATTTCATTTAAGCAATGGCATTACACTGGTTTAAGCAACAGGCAAATTGGGTGCAGGACTTAATGGTTAGAAAACAGGACTGGCGATCATGACCTTCCGGTTCTATTCCCATGGCTGCAGCTGAGTCATTTCTAACTTTGGGCAAGTCACAAAGGCCAAAATATAGGACGCTTCAAGTTTTTGATGTCCTGCTTTAAAACTAGGTACCCTCACTTGGGCATCCAAAAGATGGAAGATATGTCTATGCCCTGTGGAGACTGTATCAGTGCAGCTATGCCAGCATAGCCCTATAGCGTAAATGCTGCCTATGCTGACAGAAGGAATTTTTCTGTTGGCGTAGGAACACCACCTCCCCACACATTGTTGACAGAAGCCCTCTTCCATCAACATAGCTGCAGCTAACACTGGGGATTTTGTCAGCATAGCCACGTTGGTCAGCAGTGTGGTTTTCTCACACCCCTGGCCGATGTAGCTACGCTGATATTTTTTCAGTGTTCAGTCTCCAGAAGGAGAGACCAATTTTGAAAATTTTGGCTTTAACCAACCTGCTCCTCAGTTCGCCCTCCGTAAAGTGGAGATAGTAATGCCTGTTTCAGTTAGATGAAGTGTGGGAGTGGCTTAACTAATTGGTTATATATTATTTGGAGAGCCTCAGCTGAAAGGTGATTTTTATGCACAAAGTATTAAAAAGTCAATGTGAACCCCTCCTAGACTATTAGGAGCTAAAGGTTCTACCAGCTGGCATTTGAAAAATAATGTTCTCTACGTGTGCGGTACAGTCTTGCATTCGATCTATGGCTATGTGCACACTGCCCCACAACTTGGGCTAGAGTGGTGAGAATTGCAGTGCGCACTCCAAAGTGCTGCACTGTAACACCTCTGTGTGGAAACAGGGGGAGTGAACTAAAAGGCTCCTAGATCACATTAATGTGAACCTGTTTGAAGACAGTGTTATGAGACATTAATGATATCTGTACAGATAATATACAGGCAATCAAAGCTACAACTGTCATTTTAGATTTGCTAAGGTTGTATTAATCTACAAGTATATACTCAATTAGAAGAACTCTTTAATTTCTAATATTTAACAGGTACCGCCACTAGAATAACATTACAGCTACAGCCTGCAATCAAAAATATTGGCCTAAAGCAGTGGCTCTCAACCTTTCCAGACTACTGTACGCCGTAGAAGAGTCTGATTTGGCTTACGTACCCCAAGTTTCATTTCACTTAAACTATATGCTTACAAAATCAGTGTGTCACAGCACACTGTTACTGAAAAATTGCTGACTTTCTCATTTTTAACCACATAATTATAAAATAAATCAATTGGAATATAAATATTGTTACTTACATTTCAGTGTATAGTATACAGAGCAGTATAAACAAGTCATTCTCTCCATGCAATTTTAGTTTGTACTGACATTGCTAGTGCTTTTTATGTAGCTTGTTGTAAAACTAGGCAAATATCTAGGAGAGTTGATGTACCCCCGGAAGGCCTCTGTGTATCCACTGGGTTACGTGCACCCCTAGTTGAGAGCCACTAGCCTTGAATATACTGAGACCTAGTAAGATGAAAGGTAGAAACTAAGCTAATAACTTCATCTTGAACATAAAAGTTATTAACTGGTATTTATTTTATTTTGCTTCATTATCTGCTTTTTTCTGGCAACCATCCCACATAGAGCTGGGTAGGAAATGGTTTTCCCATTTCTCCAAAATTTTTGAGATTTCAAAAATTTGAAAGGTCTTGGATTTGCCCCCTGATGTGGAATGGGCAAAGTGTGTGTGTGCGTGGTGGTTTGGTTTGGTTTTTGAAATGAAAAAGCAAAAAGAGTCACACACCCCCCACACACTTCAGAACAGCAAACAAGCATATCTGTCATATCTCAGGCTATTCTGAATCTCTTACAGACTCTTCTGTTAGAGTTGTGCTACTTTGCTTCAGACTAGAGCTGGTCAAATTTTTTCTAACAATTTTTTTCATCCAAATATGGCCTATAGAAAATGTTTGGGGAAATTTTTGTTTATTAAAATTTTGTCTTTTGAGGGAAGGGAAAGCAGTTTGCACAAAGTTTCTTTCCTTTAAATCTTTTCCCTCCCATTTTCCAGTAGCAAAATAGAAAAGGAATAAGGGAGAAAGAGGAGGGGAAAGGAAAACTGAATAAAACAATCTAAAACCAAAACTCTTTCAAATCAAATAAATGAAAATTTGACCCTTTTTTTGAAACCTACAGAATGAAAATATCTGAAATTCTCAAACATTTCCATGTTTTCCCCATTTTTTGACAAGCATGGAACTCAGTTAATATATTTAAAAATCACACGTCATGGCAGCAAGCAATTTTGGATGGAAAAAGATTTCCAATTTTTGTTTCTTTTACTAAAATGGGAACTCCTTTCATTATTAGGTAAGGATACTGAAATTAGCAAAAAAGCCCACTTTTGCAAAAAGAGCACGTTTCTCCTACTCCAGCACATGAAAAGTTGATTAGTTAATATTCATCCAGGTCTTTGAAAATGTAAAGCACTACATACAACTAGTGCCAAGTATAATTCTATCCTCATTATTTATTATCTCCAGGCACAATTAAAATAGGATAGTTGCTTTTTCTTTATATGTTAACCTGATGTTCCTCTCCTTTTAAAACAAATGTAATGAATGTATTGCTTGTGAAAACTCGCAGCATGGCAGTAAGGAAGATTTTAACCCTGTAGCAAGCAATACAAAAGATGTAGCATGGACATTTTGCAGTGCCAGCTTCCTCACACTGCCCTTGCAATACAGCTAGTTGAAAACCAAAACATTTTAGCCAATATTTTTAATTTGAACAGCTTACAATTTCAGTGAAAAATCTCATCAACATTTTTTTTTTAATCTACTTAAACCAAATCTAGGAGGACTTGTGAGAGGATGGTTCAGGTTTGATGCCAAGGCCTTTGTTGATACTGTCATCAAAGATGCTGATTATGATGATTTTTGTGAAGTAGGGAACTGTCCACTAGTAAGTGAAATGAGAATTCACTCATTTAGCATAGGTCACCACATTGATTTTTTCTTCAGCAGAGCACAATGCATCAGATTCGCCTCATGTTCCAACTAAACACTAGTGAAGGTATAGTACAAAAATGGGAAGGCCAGCCTGAAGAGACTGAGGGCCAGATCCACAAAGGGTCTTAGGCGCTGAAATGTTCAGCACTGCAGTGCCTAACTTTTAGGCGCCTAGGAAATCACTGGAACAACAATGGTGTACACAAAGCCTGGGTTAGGTGCTTAATATCCCGATACAATGCATTGGGAGAGATGGATGCTTATGAATGGGATCCACAAATGGCCGCACACTAGGCAGGGAGCTGCCAAAGATAGCCAATGGGAGACGCTGATGAGAAGGGTGTGTCCTAAACCCCACCCGACTCACAGACTAAAGTTCCCCAATTCTGGGCTGCATCTCTCTCTGCTTGCAATCCAACCAAGAACCCTTCTCCTGGAGTCAGCGGAATTAGATCCCGAAGCCCTTTCTTGTGTGGAGGAATTAGATACCTGCCTAAAGCCAAATAAAATGACTAGAGGAAGTGGTGGTGGCACCACCACCTCCTCCCTTATAAAACTTTTAGCCCAGTGGTTAGAATACTCATCCAGGATGTGGGAGTCCAAGGTTCAAGTCTCCCCTCAGCAGATAAAGGATTTGAACAGCCACCTCCCCTGTCTTAGGTGAGTATGTTAGCCACTGAGGGCTTGTCTATATTACCTGCTGAATTGACGGGCAATGATCGATCCAGCAGGGGTCAATTTATCACATCTAGTCTAGACACGATAAGCCAAGTGCTCTCCCATAGACTCTAGTACTCCACTGGAGCGAGAGGTGCAGGTGGAGTCGATGGGGGAGCATCAGCAATTGACTAACCGCAATGAAGACACTGCGGTGAGTAGATCTAAGTATGTCGACTTCAGCTATATTATTCAACCCCCTTTGTGGGTGCCATTACCACCAAGCTATCGAGTCTCTCTCTCTGTCCTGCTGACTATTTAACATCAGAATATCCAATAGCCTAGCTCCTGACAAGGGGGAGACCCCTGTTCAAATCTTTTCTCCCCCTCAGGCAGAGGAATGAATTGAACCCAGTCTCCCACATCCTGGGTGAATGTTCTCTCATAACTTTTAGCCCAGTGGTTAGAACACATCTGCCAGATTGAGCCTAGCAGGCAAGCTAGGTGGGGGGAACATCTATCTTCCCCTGCTTTGTGGAGAGCATTGGGGCTTAGGTGTGAGACAGGCACCTGGATGCCTAGAGTGAGGCAGTGGTGCACATGCTCAGAGGCAGAAATTTAGGCACCAAGGGAATTTTTACCATGAAAATCGAGATGCCAAGTGAATTCAGGTTCCTACAGAATTAGGGGGCAGCCACACAGTGGTTTTGTTGGTTGCAATAGTGGCTAAAGCTGGTACTTATGTGCCTCTGTTCCTTTGTGGCTGTGGGCCTCATTGCAAATAGCTAAAGCTCTAGCTTGAGGTCCTTAGTCAGATAAATCTCCCATTCAGGTCATTAGGGCCAATATTTTCCAAAGTAGCCATTGAATAGTGTAAAAAGAACAGGAGTACTTGTGGCACCTTAGAGACTAACAAATTTAAATTTGTTAGTCTCTAAGGTGCCACAAGTACTCCTGTTCTTTTTGCGGATACAGACTAACACGGCTGCTACTCTGAAACCATTGAATAGTGTGTGCTTCAGTGGTGAGCTGCCCAGCTTGAAACACACTGGGCCTGAGTTTCAGATGTACTTTGCACCTGAAGATCCTATTGATTTCAACATCTTTGAAAATCTGGCCCATTCCAATCAAAAGTGTATTCCATGCATTTTATGAACACAGTACATTCTGCCTAATGCTTGGCAAGTTTCTATAATATTGCTTCATCAGCCATGATTTTAACAATACATTTTGAAATGACACAGTAACCAAGGTTTTCAAAAGTGACTAGCGATTCTAGGTGCCTCTGTTTTTTGGTGCCCAAATTGTAACATCTTTAAAATACCTGCAAAAAGTGGATGCTCAGCACTTGCAGAAAATCAGGCTGCTTTAAGGTGTCTCTGTGACGTTGTGCAGTCTATATGGTTTTATAAAAACATGATAATAAGTGAATATCATGTAACTGGGATAGTTTTAGAAAAATATGGTAAAAAGTGACTATAACGTAACTGGGATATGCTTCATGCAAAAGGTCTCTTGCAAGGTATCATTACAAAGCTTATAATCTACTGAGTGTGATCATCCGATTTGTAGAAACGTACCACTCTTGTATCTGAAACGAGAAATATGAAATATAACTCTGAGGGCCTATTGTAATTATGTAAAGTGTGGGCCATTAAGGATGGTTTGGAATCTTGATGACTCCCATTGTCTGCAGATGGCTGTGTTTACTTGTGAGTCTTCCTGTATATGTGTGTGCTGGCAAGTGAGTAATGAAGTCTTGCAGTGACATGTGATCATGTCACCTGAACTGGAATCCATCTTTAACCTGGTGCTTTTCCAGTGGGGGGTGGGGAGGTGGAAACCCAGAGGGACAAAGGGTTCCTGCCTTATGCAAAAGATATATAAAGGGGTGGAAGAGAACAAAAGAGAGAGAGGAGCCATCATGAAGAATCCCCTAGCTATCACCTGAGCTGCAACAAGAGCCATACCAGGGGAAAGAATTATGCCCAGGCCTGGAAGGTGTCCAGTCTGAGAAAAAACTTACTGAAGCATCTCTGAGGGTGAGATTATCTGTATTCAGTTTGATTAGGCATAGATTTGCGCATTTTATTTTATTTTGCTTGGTGACTTACTTTGTTCTGTCTGTTACTACTTGGAACCATTTAAATCCTACTGTCTGTATTTAATAAAATCACTTTTTATTTAGTAATTTACTCAGAGTATGTATTAATACCTTGGGGAGCAAACAACTGTGCATATCTCTCTATCAGTGTTATAGAGGGCGAACAATTTATGAGTTTGCCCTGCATAAGCTTTATGCAGGGTAAAACGGATTTATCTGGGTTTAGACCCCATTGGGAGTTGAGCATCTGAGTGCTAGAGACAAGCACACTTCTGTGAGCTGATTTTGGATAAACTTGCAGCTTTGGGACAAGTGATTCAGACCCTGGGTCGGTGTTGGAGCAGACGGGAGTGTCTGGCTCAGCAAGACAGGGTGCTGAAGTCCTGAGCTGGCAGGGAAAACAGGAATAGAAGTAGTCTTGGTACATTAGGTGGCAGCTCCCAAGGGGGTTTCTGTGATCCAACCCGTCACAGTCTCCATTTGGGCACCCAAAAATCACTACAGGGTGACCAGATGTCCCAATTTTATAGGGACAGTCCCGATTTTGGGGTCTTTTTCTTGTATAGGCTCCTATTAACCCCCACCCCCTGGTCCCGATTTTTCACACTTGCTGTCTGGTCACCCTAAATCGCTAGTCTGTTTGGTCCATGAATCTATTTGGGGATGAATAATACCAGAATATTTTTATAATAGTTGCTGTATTAAACTGGACATTTGCTTGAGAGGATTCCTTTAATCTGTTACATATTTTGGGGACGCATCATCTCATTCCTGCTAGGACATACCTTCTGTTACTTCCATCCATAACTACAACTGAAGTTTTTTACACAGGCGATTCACCTACTGTTCAAAATGTGAAGCCGGAGAAAAACGGCTTAGAGGTTCACAGGAAGGAAGAAGTTAAATGATAAAAATGTGAAATGTTATGCAGCAAGTTGTGTACAATTAACTAGAATTCAAATATACACCTTGTTCCAATCCAAGCCATTTATCAGATAAAAATAGTCTGCTACAAGAATGTCATGATTAATGAGGTGAGACTCCAGCTAATTACTGTTTCCTCCAAAAGTAATTAGGTTGGCATTGCTAATCAAGATGAATGAACACTCTGACCCGATTTTTTAAATGTAAAACTATGAGCTGCTGCAGCTATAACATCATTTAGTTCAGGCAATGTAGTCTTTATTAGGCTTGTAGTTTGATTAAATTCTTTTGTTACACCAGGCTTTCCACACACGAACAGATGAATGCTGTGATGTTCAAAGAGTTTGTCACCCTTAATTAAAGACTGAAAAGGCTTACTCAATTCACAGGGCAATAGACAGGACAGCTCTAAATTGATAGCTTTTAAGTGGGGGATTACTGAAGGAATCATAGGGTTTGCCCATCTGCAAGAGGTTCCCTCCTCCTCCTGTAATTTTCAGTCATAGTGGCTGAAAATTAATGTTGGATATTTTCGTATTGATTCTCTTAAGCAGTGCTGATTTAATCAAAGCCTTTCCACACACACAGCTATACAGCTTCACTAGTATAAAGTAGATTTCTTATATTAAGCAGCTGTGCAGCGGTAGTTCAAAATATAACCCAATTTATCATGAAGATTCTGAACTTGGCCCTTCTGTTCATTTCAGTGCATCCCTTTTTTGCTCATTTCAGCAGCTCACATCATGACTAAAGATATTATTTCATATTATTTAGTTGTTGAATTTCAGTGGGAAAAAATATTTCCATAATCAAAGCACTTAACTATCAGATATTCCCTTTGTGGTCCCACTGTATTAAATATATGGTATTTATTAGTCGTAGGATTTGTTTCTATAACGCTTATAGTTCAAATCCTGGTCTAACGGCTGTAACTCAGGGCAGAATTTGGCTCTACAGCTATGGGCTTTATTCTGTGAATACTCATGTAAGCAAGTCTTTAAACAAAAAAGTAACCCCACTGAAGTCTGAAAAGTACTCCTGTGAGCATGGGTTTTTCAGATTTGGCCCTATGGCCCTGCAAAACACTTACACATATGCTTAACTTTACTACACTGAAACTACCCATCAATGGGACTAATCATGGTAATACAAGTATCAGAGGGGTAGCCGTGTTAGTCTGGATCTGTAAAAAGCAGCAGAGAGTCCTGTGGCACATGCATCTGACAAAGTGGGTATTCATCCACGAAAGCTTATGCT
Source organism: Trachemys scripta elegans (assembly GCF_013100865.1). Lineage (NCBI taxonomy): Eukaryota > Metazoa > Chordata > Testudines > Emydidae > Trachemys > Trachemys scripta. Next base: position 116,426,033 of record NC_048298.1, read on the forward strand.
CCAATACATCTGTTAGTCTTAAAGGTGCCACAGGACTTTCTGTTGCATGGTAATACAGTTAAGTGAGTGTTTGCAGAATCAGGGCCTATATGGAGAAACCCTGTTCAAATTAACCGTGTCCTTGTTTCATGTGCTAGGCAATATCATGAGAGGACCCCAGGGTTGTAAAAACTAAACTGGTTCTTTATTAACAGAACTATTTGCAGAGATGCTGACCTGCAGCTAGCACTCTAGCCAAGTGCACACAAAGACTAACTTCTCTCCTGAAACCTACGATCCTCCCTTCAAGTTCCATGCAGCTTTCCTTTTAACGATTTGTTGTTGTTGTTGTGTCTTTTGTGCAAGTATTTGCTGACTTGCTGGGGTCAGAAGTTACTAGTACATACCCCATTATAGGGACGTGGCCTTTACCATCATCCCATTACGCCCTATTAGGCCTCATGTTCCTTCAAGCGTGCTAGTCTTCCAACCATTCATCCACTTCATATTTGTTATTGCGGTTAGAGGGGGACTTGTTTCCAACCTGTTGCTGCTTTCTTTCTGTTGGGTGGCCTCATGCTGGTCCTCTGTATTGCTCATATACACCTCTACCCCGATACAACGCTGTCCTCAGGAGCCAAAAAATCTTACCGCATTATAGATGAAACCGCGTTATATCAAACTTGTTTTGATCTGCCGGAGCGCGCAGCCCCGCCCCCCTGGAGCACTGCTTTACCGCGTTGTATCAGAATTCATGTTATATCATGTTATATCGCGTTATATCAGAGTAGAGGTGTACCTCATTTTTTATGACTCTCCTACAGTCCTGACTTTGGCCCTGTCTGTCCAGGTGTGTCAACTGTCTACTGAACTGCAGCAGGTAGCCTCTCATAGGAGGCAGTCTTGGTTCTCTGTCCCATCAGTCTCTGTGCTGGGCTACTATCTAGTCCCTAGGATGGTGTATTTTGATAGTCTAACACTGCCAGGTAGAAAGCAACAGAGGGTCCTGTGGCACCTTTGAGACTAACAGAAGTACTGGGAGCATAAGCTTTCGTGGGTAAGAACCTCACTTTTTGCATCTGAAGAAGTGAGGTTCTTACCCACGAAAGCTTATGCTCCCGGTACTTCTGTTAGTCTCAAAGGTGCCACAGGACCCTCTGTTGCTTTTTACAGATTCAGACTAACATGGCTACCCCTCTGATACTGCCAGGTAGGAATCCCTTCCTCTGTTTTGCCTTTGCCATCAATCCCTGGGCTGTCTTTACTGGCAACTCTACTTTCTTCCTCTTGCTTTGTGGGTACCCAGGGAAAGATATCTTATGTTCAGATTCCCATTTGGTGCTGGGTTGTTTGAATTCTAACTCTGAATTTTGTTGTGGTGGATAATCAGCTGAACATGAGCTCCCAGTACAATGCTGTGGCCAAAGGGGCTACATAAACAGGGGAATCTTGAGTAGGAGTAGAGAGGTTATTTTACCTCTGTATTTGGCAATGGTGTGACTGCTGCTGGAATCCTGTGTCCAGTTCTGGTGTCCACAATTCAAGAAGAATGTTGAAAAATTGGAGGGGATTCAGAGAAGAATCACAAGAATGATTAAAGGATTAGAAAACCTGCCTTATAGTAATTGACTCACTAGGAACTCAATCTAGTTAGTTTAACAAAACAGGAGGTTATGGGGGTAATTTGATTAGTCTATAAATGGGGAGCAAATATCTAATAATGTGCTCTTCAACCTAGCAGAGAAAGGTATCACACGATTCAGTGGAAGTAGAAGCTAGATAAATTCAGACTGGAATTTTTAACAGTGCGAGTAATTAACCATGGGAATAATTTTCCAATGGTCATAGTGAATTCTCCATCACTGACAATTTTTAAATCAAGATTGGATGCTTTTTACAAGATCTGTTCTAGGAATTATTGTGGGGAAGTTCCATGGCCTGTGCTATACCGGAGATCAGACTAGATGATTACTATGGTTCCTTCTGGCCTTGGAATCTATGAATTCTGTTGCAGTGTGCTTTGGCCCATTATTTGAGCATAGCATTTCAGGTAAGCCATACTTTGCAAAATGCACCTTCAGTTTCTTGCTCACCGTTTTTGCCAGAGTGTCTTCCAAAGAGTCCATCTGCCACAAATTGGAGTAGTAATCCACTTTGACCAGGACCTTTTCCCAGGATCTGGTTGGGATTTCGTGAGGCTGTAAGGTCTCCAACTCTTGTCGACTGCTATACACTTGCACATCTCACATTATTCCTTGTATGCTCTCAAGTGAGTATTTATGCCTAGCCAGTAGATATATTCCATAGCTTGTCTCAGGGATGCCTCTATATCTAGGTGTGAAGTGTGGATCCATCTAGTGACATCAGCTCTTAAATCTGCTGGGTTTTCATCTCAGTCCTCTTTAAGCAAAATTCCATCTTGTACATACAACTCACCTGGTAGTAGGGGTAACCTATTGTGGCACTTGCTTGATTTGGCTATCCCTAGAGTATGAATTGTTTTACTGCCTATCCCTGTCCTTCGTTGGATTGCCTGGAGCCTTCAGCAAATGTACTGTAGCATGTTGATAGACTGTCTCCTGTTTCACAGAACCATCTGTACTGTACTCTGGAAGGTATGCCACACTCAGATTATTTGGCACCTGTAGTGACTTTCCTGGGCAGTACTCTATCCTCTACTCCTAGCACTGGAGTCTCAATATCAGGCATGGTAGTTACTTTGGTGCACTCCTCAGTGGCTTCTTCAGAAAAAAACTTTCCAGTGGCTTGTGATCAGAATCCACCTTGTGTCCAAGGGTGAAATGATGAGGTTTTACTTAAAGAATAAAAATGTAACTAGTAATTAGAGAAAGTGATGGAAACAACTGGTTACAGCACACAACAAAATCATAAAACATGAATCTGGGTCCACACTTAATAGCAGCTATCTTTATTACTATATAATAAAGTAACCCCCCTCCCCCAAGTTCAGTCTGTTGCAGAGCTGGCTGGTTTCACAAGAACCAGGATCCAAACATTCATGAGAGCCCCCTGCTCCATAAGCAGTTTCCTCAGTGAATAGATACAGAGCGCCTTTCCCTACATTCTGTTACACTGAAACAGTCTTTTGTCTTTATTCGTAGCCGGGGCAATCTCCTGCACGCCATAATGCTGCTTTTCACCTCCAAGTGGTTTTGAGCACTTGCAATTGTCTCTGGTGGTTTTCCATTGAGAATTCTGGGATGTGGCAAGAGTAGACAACAGATCCTTGCACTATCTCACCAGCTGATGAGGGATGGGTGACAATTTCCTCTTTCTTGAATGGGTCATCACCGAGATACATTATCTCCTGGCGACTAATTTCTACTCCAAGCAAACTTTCAATGTATATTATTCCTTAAATATTAGCTGTACATACATCTCACAATGGTTATGAATCTAGACAAACTATAAGCTTTTTGTATGCACCTTACTATTTATGGATAAGTATCCTGGAAGACCTGTGTTTTGATGTAGTGAGTTTGTCAAATCTGAGTTGAGTTATTTGCAAAGAACAAGGAAGTCTTTGCCAAGGGGGTCTCTGTGTCACACTTTTGCTGTAGATAAATCAGGCTTTCCCTGCCCCATATCCACACTCTGATGGTAATCCCAGAGAGGGAGGTAATTCAAAATTTAATCATCCCCATCCAGCTTGTGACTATGTCCCATCAGTTATCTAGGGTGCCATCAAATATTTTATGCCTTTGTCTTCTCATTTCTGCTGCTTCGGTTTTCTGATACGGAGATGGGGTGTGCATCTCACCCCAACCATGATAGCATTAATGAGATGCCAATTAGATCACCTGGCATCACTTGAGAGAAGGAAGACCAGGGTTAATGAAGAGTGAGGCCCAGCTGGAGAAGGATTTCAAGGGAAAAAACCTGCACTCAACCCCTGCGAGGAGCAAGGTCATCAGGAACAAGGAGGAACCGCAGGGGGAGCATAGCATTTGAAATTTTGCCCTGGAGAAAGGAGTCTGACACTAGGCTAGGAGGAGTGAAATATCCATGGTGAGTAGAGTAGGCTCTCATCGTGAATACAGAACCTGGAAAGAGAAGATAGGGAGGCTTGGTTAGGAAGGAGCCCATGGAAACAGCAACAGGGATGAGGACTGAGGACCTGGATTGCTGGTTATAGAGTCCCTGGACTGGAACCCAGCATAGCAAGAAGGCCCGGGTTCCCCTGCCAGACACTGGTTTAGCGTCATACAGTCCCCAGCTGGGACTGAACACAATCTGGAGTTGGCATTTGGACAGGGATCCCACTGGATTTCAGAACCCCAGAATGGGTGGCCTAAGGATGACCTGGCTGGAGGGCAAGTTGCCAGAAAAAAGACAATTGCAGAGTGAGCAATGAGCCGGAAGGGGGCCCCTTCCGGCAAGAGCTACATTCCCAGACTGAGATGCAAGGAGACACATTAGTAGTGAGTAGAACCCCCACTGCAGTTACTCAGTGATTTTATAGACAGTCTTACCTAGGCTGTGAATAACATTGTTTTCTCCCCTTCCTCTCCCAGCTGGTTGATATTTCCGCTTCCTAGATTGCAATAAATCCTATTTTTATCTCTTCCGCTTAATGATATTCTGATGTTGCTCATTGATTGACATATCTGAGCCTCCTGCTGCTTTCTCCCTTCTGCTTTAGTGTACAGGCCGATGAAATATAATCTCAAAGACCTGGCAATTTGTGTAGCTCAGGGATGCTCAGGGCTCTTCACCTTCAAGACACAGGGCAATACTGGGACAGTCACATTATTTAAAGATCACACTGAGATGTCAGTATGGGGTATAAAATGCCCGGGGAGGGGGGGCAGTGTTGGGCAGCTCTCAGGTGGCAAGGATAAGAATTTGACTTTGACATTGTCTGCCACCTCCCATGCAACTGTGTCCATTCTTATCTGCAACGGAGCAGGGGCTGCTCCTAACCTAATCTCACACCTAAGCTCCATTCTCAGTACAGTGTCCCCTTAACGGAATGGGAGGTGGGCAATGGCAGCGCCCTGGGGCTTAGCACAGAGCTTAATGAGAGCAGGGAACCTGGGCTGTGTTTACAGGGGCAACATTAGGATTTCTAATGCACTACTGGTGCAGCTCCCATGGGGGGATAGCAATACTGTGGTCTGGTTTTACACAGAGGATCAGTGTTTACTGCTGTGTCACTTAACCCTGGGTCATACAATGGTAAACCTGTCAGATCTCTGTGTATACTACAATCTCCATCATTGATACCCTGAAAACGGTGACATTGGCAGTGAATTACATCTCCTCATTTTCATCACGTGGACAAGGTCCTACAACACTAGGTCATAAAGGCCTCCAATATTGGAGTGGTAAATAAACGAGTAGTTGGGAGCCATTGTTATATAAGGTTGTCTCTGATTACTTTTTGTTGTGGCTTTACTGATATTTTTGGCTCTGGGTGGGCACTGTAGTTACTATATTAATGAAGGACACTGAGGATCTAATTTTCATTTACACTCTAAGGGCATGGCTACACTTGCAGATGTAGAGCTCTGTGAGTTAAACCAGCCCTCGGAGACCGCAGCAGGGAAAGCGCTGCCATGTGTTCACACTGTCAGCTGCAAGTGCATTGGCGTGGCACATTTGTGGCACTTGCAGCAGCTTTGGGAGCAGTCCATTATGGGCAGTTATCCCACAGAGCACCTCTTCCCATTCTGGCACTGTGGCTTGTGGGAAGGGGGTGGAGGGGTACAGGGCATTCTGGGTCCTGTCCCAATGCCCCGTGATGCATCGCTTCGCATCCCAGCAACCCCTATGCTTCCATCCACATTTGGGGACATTCCGTCCCCATCTTTCAACGGTTTTTGTACTGAGTGCTCTGTCTTCCCTTTCGGTCTGCGGGAATGGATCCCAAACTGCTGAGGAATATGCTGATGCGTCTCGTCAGCATGTCACGAATTGCAGTGGAGTTACTCCTTAAGCTACAAACTGACAGTGAGGAGTCCGACGATGAGGTCAACTCGCATAATGCATATGACACGGGATTGCTTGTGGCATTCACAGACATGCTCACTACAGTGGAACGCCACTTTTGGGCTAGGGAAACAAGCACTGAGTGGTGGGATCACATCGTCATGCCAGTCTGGGATGACGAGCAGTGGCTACAGAACTTTTGGATGAGGAAAGCCACTTTCATGGGACTGTGTGCTGAGCTTGCCCCCACCCTGCAGCGCAAGGACACAAGATTGAGAGCTGCCCTGCCAGTGGAGAAGCAGGTGGCTATTGCAATCTGGAAGCTGGAAACTTCAGACAGCTTCCAATCAGTCACTAACCAGTTTGGAGTGGGAAAGTCGACCACTGGAATCGTGTTGATGCAAGTTTGCAGGGCCATTAATCACATCCTGCTCAGAAGAACCATGACTCTGGGCAACATGCATGACATTGTGGCTGACTTTGCACAAATGGGTTTTCCTAACTGCGGAGGGCGATAGATGGGACGCATATTCCAATTCTGGCACCAGACCACCTAGCCTCCATGTACATAAATCGGAAGGGGTATTTCTCTATGGTTCTCTGGGCACTTGTGGATCACCGTGGGTGTTTCATGGACATTAACGCAGGCTGATCTGGAAAGGAGTATGAGGCATCTTTTGGAACACAGCCCTGTTCAGGAAGCTGCAAGCCGGGACTTTCTTCCCAGACCAGAAGATTACCATAGGGGAAGTCAAAATGCCCATTGTGATCCTTGGAGACCCCACTTGTGCTTTAATGCTGTGGCTCATGAAACCCTACACAGGGAGCCTTGACAGTATCAAGTGTGACAGATTTCTGTTATCAATCTGCCTGAGGTGTCAGGTGATCAGGCGGAGGCCACAGGATTATTGGGAGGAGACGACGAAACACACCAAGTGTCTAAGTTTTAAAGCTTTATTAATAAAATAATAAAATAACAGTGGAGAGTGATGGGTGCTCCCCATGTCACTCAGAGGAAGGAATAAAGTGTTAGTGCCCCAAGCCCTAACCCACTTTCATGCTCACACATGCTCTACCCAAGGCTGGCCAAGTCTGGGTGTAACGTAAGAAGAAGAGGCGGAGGGGTGGGTGGGAGTTCTTGCCCCGTGCACGGGTCGTCCAGGGTCCGCTGCAATCTCTGACTTGCTTTGGATCTCGGGGGTTAAGTCGTGGGTTCTTTTGGGGGTGTTTTCATTCAGGGCCCTCTGTTCCTGGTGCTCTTTGTACCAGTCCAAACTGGCTTTCTGTGGCCTTCTCAGCTTTCCTCAAAACACACCGGCGGCTGTGAGATGGTTATTTTTCCCTCGTTGACCCACTCCTTTTCGTGCCTCTGCAATTTGTTCAGTCACTCTCCTTTCTCACGGCTTGTCAGGGGGGTGGACTCCCCCCGTTCTTTCTGGGCAGGTAGCAGAGTGTGTGCAATGGCCTTGGGCTGGAGTCAGCTCCTTATCTTTGGGTGTAGCTGGAACATCAAGTTAACCCATTCTTTTCTCCTTTCCTCACCCTCCATCCTTTTTCCGCCTGTAAAGAAACCTTTCATTCCGCATTCATACCTTTAACTCTTCACAGAATGCCTTGCAATGCTTGCAACAGCATTAGCAACATACAATGCTGATCTGCCTCCCCAGGGGACCCCCTGAGGGAGGAGGCCACTGGGTCGTGACACAAGGAGTGGTTCAACAACAGGCTGAGTCGGTGCAGAATGACAGTGTGCTTTTGGCCATTTAAAGGGCCGCTGGCGCTGTCTGTATGGGAAGCTGGACCTGGCCGATGACAACAGCCCCACGGTTATAGCCATGTGCTGTACCCTCCATAACATTTGTGAAGGGAAGGGTGAAAGCTTCACTCAGGCATGGACCACGGAGGTTCAACACCTGGAGGCTGAATTCGAACAACCAGAGACCAAGGCTATTAGAGGGGCCCAGCGCAGGGCTGTAAGGATTAGGGATGCCTTGAGGGAGCAATTTGATGCTGAAAGCCACCAGTAATGTTTGGTGCCCTGCACTGGAGTGAAGTGCAGTGGTTCCAATGCTAGTAGGCATCTGTGTTTGCTACATATGATGTGCTGACTTGCAGTGCCTGTTGCTTTCCTGAGCTACAGTATCTTTTACTTAATGCAATAAAGAATGTTTTCAAAGCCAAAAAATTCACAACTGCTTGGGAAACAGAAAGGGCATAACACACCTGTGCTGTGTGGGAGGAGGGAAAGGGGCGGGGAACAGGACAATCACAGATTTGCGTATGTCCTGTTATCATACTCAGCCTTCCTGTCTGGAGTGCCATGCAACGAGTACTGCACTTCAGGCTGGCTAAAATGCATGGTGATGGGGGTTGAGTGCAGTGGGTAAGGGTCGTAGTTTGCAGGGCTGGGTGGTGAAGCTACAGGTGTTGGAGGCAGCTGGTGGCGATAAGAAACCGGATGTTTGGGAAAGGGAGTTGACGGTGACATGGGGGCACAAGGGAAAGAGTTTTGGGACAAGGGCTGCGGGGGGCGCGGGCACAGATGTGCTCGGTCTGCATTGCTACAAGCGCCTGTATTGAATCCGCCTGGCACTCCATGATGCTTAGCAGCCGCTCTGTGCTTTGGTGCCGGTGATCCGCATTCTGCTGGTGAAGCCTCCTTTCAGTCTCCCGCCACTCCTGCACTTTTTGATTTTCATTAAGGGACTTCTGCATGACTTCATGCAGCAGGTCCTCTTTGCTTCTTCGTGGACGCTTCCTGATTCTTTGGAGTCTTTCGGCCATTGATAACAAGCATGATTGGGATCTCAAGGTTGCATCGGTAAAGCCAAAATGCAACACTTAACAGGCAGCATTGATCACGCCAGAGAGAGCAATGATTTGCCCATACTTAAAGACAAGTACAGTGTGCACAATAGCAGAAATTGCCCATCCCAAAGCAAGTGCACATAAGGAGCCCCAAAATGGTGAGTAAGCACGGGGCAAGGGGGACTGATTGTTTCATGGCTGTACTGTCCTCTGGGGTTCTGTGCCTTGGGGAGAGCCAACAGCTGCAGGGGGCCCCTATACTGAACACTGTCCCCACATTTTCCACAGGATGAGATCGTCCTGGAAGATATCTCGCTGCTGACAGTGACCTGAGAAGCAAGGGAGGGTCTTCTACTACAATGCAGCTTCCGCCCTGCAGCTTGTCTGTGTGCAGCAATGGTCCCCCTACCCATCATGGCACAGTGGCGCGGACACGTTAGCCTTACTGGGACAAGGAGCACAGCAGCTCTGCCAAGGAAACTGTGCAAGCGGATTGCCCAGCTTCTACATGAGACCTTTGAAGAGATCACTGAGGCTGATTACTGCAATGTGAGAGAGCACATCAACACTCTATTCCGCATCTAGGCATGCATGCAGCCCTAACCTTTCTTTCTGCAACCCTCCTCGCCCCAAGAGCCCTCACCGAACAACTACCTTCCCAAAATAAAAGCCACTTACTGGGCACCTCCTCTGCTGTTTGTTCTTCCCAAGCACCATCCGCTGCGACTGGGTACCTTCCTCCTGGCTTGAAAACAGCTCCTGGCTGCATGCATCTAGAGATGCCGGGCTGTCCCCGCTCCATCTCAGCACCCTCGCTCCCGCTTTCCTCCTCCTGCCTTGTTGAACTCTGTGCTGCTACAGCCTCTGAAGTGCCCATGGTGGTCTTTGGAGTGGAGGTGGGATCACCCCCAAGTATTGCGTCCAGCTCTTTGTAGAAAGGGCAGGTCGTGGGGGCAGCACCAGAGCAGCGGTTTGCCTTGCAGGCTTTGTTGTAGGCATTCCGCAGCTCTTTCACTTTAACCCTGCACTGCAGTGTGTCCCAGCGATGGCCTCTTTCCATCATGTCCCTTGATATCTGCCCGAAGGTATCGTAATTCCTACAGCTGGAGCGCAGCTGGGACTGGACAGCTTCCTCCCCCAAAACACTGATGAGGTCCAGCACCTCGCCATTGCTCCATACTGGGGATCACCTGGCGCGTGGAGGCATGGTCACCCTGGAAAGATTCGCTGAGAGCACTCCACGCCTTGCTGAGCAAACAGGAAGGGGAATTTCAAAATTCCCAGAGAATTTAAAGGACGGGTCTGACGGTTGGTCACCTAAGGGCAAGGCAGTATTGTTCCAAGTGATGACCAGAGTGGCTAGAACAGGCATTGTGGAACATTTCTGGAGGCCGATCAGAGCGCATTAATAGACCAGGGCATCCACACTGGTGCTGCAGCGCTCCAGCTGGGGCACAGCACGTGTTATGCTTCTCATGGAGATGGATAACCAGGGGCACTCCAGCTGCAGCGTCCAGGCGCTCTACGTGCCTTGCCAGTGTGGACACCTCAGGAGTTAGGGTGCCCGGGGCTGACTTAATGCACTTGCAAGTGTAGCCAAGCCCTAAATCTCCTTTACCCCACTCTTGCAGGGTAAAAGGGCCTTAAAGAAGGAGTAAATTTACACTCACTTTAAGGCCTATCTGCATTGCCAAAGTGGTGTAAAGGGGCCTTAATGTTAAGAAGAATGAGCCTGCCTGTCCCAGAGCTGTCCAACAGAGGCTGAGAGTAACCATGCTAAAGAGTACTCTCTGTGGACCTCGTGATTTCAAAGGGAGCAGATTTGGATCCTAATAAGGCATTCTTAATTTACCATATTCCACTCAAGAACTCTTTAGACTTATCTTAGGCTCCGTTACCTGGTGCTTATATAATATTATGACCTGACAACAAATGCAGGCTTGTCTTATAGTTCCTGTCATGTGTTAATTGATTAACATATTGTCTGTAGCAGAGCCGGTCAAATACTTTTCCTCAAATAATGGTCTTATCAAATACAGTACTTAATTTTTCTGGTATTATTCAACTAGCTCTACAGCTGCTCAAATAATACAGTAAACAGATCCCTGCATTCATGCAAAGGAGACAAAGTCCACTCGAGGATCCTGAATGGCCTATGTCACTTCCTACCCCTGCACATGCCTCTTTGTCACCTTTGCCCAAGACACCATTCAATAGCCTCAACGTAGTGTGAAAGCCGCCATTCAGGAAAGACCAAACACATGCATATTTACACAGACAGAGCCATGGCCACACCCTCAGGATAAATTTAAATCCATGTTTGTACCAGTAGCCAACAGACGTGAATGAAAATGTCAGCTTAACTATTTAAGCTGTAAGCAGGTTGCTCCAACCCAGAGAGTATCTAAATAAATGTATTAACCATTACTTTACAACATGTTGGTTCCACACATTCCTGTGTTGTAAATAGCTGCAGTTACTGCGTGACTCCATTTAATGACAATGTGGCTCCTTTGGGTTGTTAGAGGTTGCGTGTCACTGATACAAAGATAATGGTCTGTTTATGAAGGGTAGATTTGATCATAGGCTGGTTGAAGGTGTCCATTAGCTCTTGCCTACACGTAGTCCTGATTCCTACAGGTCAAATTAAAGCAATATGCAATGTAGGACCTATAGATATTAATGGTTGCCTTCCCCATGGTCCCATCTGTGCTAAAAAAATCCCTTGACTTGGTAATAGTTTTCAAGACCCTCATTTGAAAACTATTTTAGATACTATATAGTTTTGTTAGCAAAGGGTAGGCTGCATACATGTATTGTTACAAACTAGCTGTTCTCAGCACCTATCTTCAATAGCTTTTGCCTCTGCTACAAAAGTCATTGCATAAAGCAAAAAAATCACAGGGGTTTTCAAGGTCAGATATTAAACCATTCCAGGAACAAGGGCTTTTTTGCTGTGTGGACAGCACCTAACTGTCATACTTTGATTGCAAGCTCTTTAGGACAGGACTGCCTTTTTGTACTGTGTTTGCGCAGCACCTAGCACAATAGGGTCCTAGTTCATGACTGAGACTCCTTGGTGCAATCACAATTAAAAATAATAAATATTAATAAGAATGTAATGCTTATTGTTTGATGGAACATTGTTATAGTAAATATATTATGAAAGGCTGCATTACTATAGATTATAATGTTCATACTATACGCCACCAACTCTGTGTGGTTATTGCGATTATCCTACTTTGGTGGTAGTTTGACCAGGATTACTTTTATTACAGGCTTTTTATTTACCAAAGAAGCATATGCTGAGCCCTTTTAACAAAAGATTTATGATCAATAGACAAATACTATAAAACTGTCCCCAAATACAGTACAATGACATAATAAAACAAAACTCCACATATATTCAAAATTCTAGTGTTCAAAAAGTGTTTAAAAAATCATTTTATAATAGAAATTAATAGAAGCAGCCATATCCCTGGGAAGAGGTCTGATGGCTGAGTCAATGAGATGGAAACAATCTCTTTCCCAACATGAAAAGCAGCCTACCTTTTGATCCGAGTCTTTATGAAGCTGATAAAGGTGCTATGCCTTAACTCCCGATTGTTTAATAAACAGCACAAGGTGTGCAACAGTTTAAAGCAGATTATCCAGAGATGTTTTTAACCCCTGTTTGTGATCACCTTCATTTGCTCTCTTACAAAAACTAAGTTCATAAGGCAATAGCACTTCTGATACATGGCTAGCAGATTCTGCAATGCTTTATAAATCATTAAAACAACTCTAAAATCATTCAGTATTCATTGTGACTGAAGCTCGAATAGACATACCTGAGCTGGCTTTAGTCTAACTAACTCGACCGCTGGCAGCACTAGCCACTTGAGCAATCAGCCAGGGTTCCAGGTGGATTTGCACACCTTATGCGGAAGTCCATACTGCTGCAAATTCACTTCTTCAGTACCCAAACTAGCTAGATTCAAACTAGCTCAGATAGGTTCATGCATGTTGCAATCACACCCAGTGACTGCAGCATAGACATACCCTTTGACAAGAAACCAATGCACTGCCCTCAAAACTGTAATGACATACTGAGTCACGTCTATTCTATATGATTCTTATACAGTGCTCATCACCTTAACATTCTGCCAGCAGTGCCAAATCAGAGCCTAAGCAAGATTTTTCTCAGAAAGCAAATAACATACAGCATGACACTAGTATATATTGTGATCTAGGGCCCCGAGGCTTAAGAAGGCTATGGTTACAGTCGCTGCATAAATTGAGGAAAGCATTCACTGAATTCCGGACATATTCCATAGGCGAGAAAAGGAGGTGTTCTATGTGGACTTAATGTGATGATCAAAAGAGAGAGAGAAGTCCATGGTAACACTGCGGTCTACTGCTGTCAATCTGATCTGCAGCATACTGCCCTTGATCTCATTGACTTTAAAGGGGATTCCACCAAGGATGAAGGGCAAGACATGTCCCTGAATGTTTAACTTAAGTCAAGGGAACGGTCAAATCAGCCTGAATAGATAATAAGCAAAGTAAAGAGATCTTCAAGGGTCTCAGCAATGGCAAGTCAGTTTTAGTGTAGCCTCATTTTTACAAAGATTCAGGTCTTCCAGGACTGAACTTCACTTAAGCTGGACAAGGACATCCATAAAAGGCTGGCTCACAACAATTGGTGAAGAATGCAGGTATGAAGCCCTATGTCTGATACAAGGTCCTGAGACAGAAACAAATTCTGCTCCAGTCCATTGAGAAGGGGCTTCCACTGAGATGGCCCACGAGCACTGGTGTAAGTGGATGGCAGAGTGGTAACAGCAGCTGGCCAATCAGCAACAGCAATCCCAGCAGCAGATGTTGTAGCAGTGGACCTCCCAGCAGCAGCCCCAATTAGTGCAGCAGCAACATCTGCTGAAGGAGATGATGTACCAGCAGCAAGAACTCTAGAGAGGCTTTCTGCAGCAGTCAAGACCTCTGCCCTCTGCCCAGGGAGATCCCATAGGGTCCCATACACCAGGAGGAGCTTGCCATCCCTGCCAGTGAAGTTAACTAAGATGGGCCCTAGTGACATGCTGGAGGCATTACTCACCACCTTTGAGAGTGTATCACTGGCCTCTCAATGGCCTCCGGAGCACTGGGCATTAGTTTTTAGCTCCGTACCTGATGGACCAGGCACAGCTGGTCTTCTGTAATCTTGATCCAGAGCACGCTAGAGACTACAACTGAGTGAAGGCCACTATTCTAGATTACCTAGATAGCAGCAGCTAGCCTCGCTGGCAGCACTTTATAGCTGAGATGTCCCCTAAGGGGAATGCCCCCAGGGTGGCGGCGCAATGATTAAAAGAGCATTGCTGAAGGTGGTTTCACCCAGCGGAGCGCTCTGGGGCCCAAGTCCCAAAGTTGGTCCTAGCAGAGCTATTTGTACCCATACTGCCAGCAAAGGACCAGGAGCGGGTGCTATGGCATTGCCCCCAAGTCATTGTCGGAAATGGGGCAGCTGATGGAGAATGTTCTCAGAGCTGATGGGTCACTAGAGATGGGTCACACGTGGCCTCTGCCCACTCACCAACTAGGGCCACTGATGGCACTGGCTGCCTGCCAGCAGATGACCCAGGGCGCGATGGAAAACATGTACAAATCTCACCCCAGCGACCTGAGCTACCCACAGGGAGAGGCAAAGACCTCGCCAATGCATGGGGCTGAGCTCAGATCAGGTATCACCCGGATAAACATCCGGTGATGTAACCAACTGGGCTGGCATCCTTGAGCTCAGACATAGGTTCCCCCTCATAATTAAAACCTGTTCCCTGCTAGGAAGGAGCCTGGAGGAAGCAGCTCAGTTACCTGCTACAGCTGTGGGCAGCAGAGGCATATGAGGGAAGAGTGGCCAATGACAGAATGCAAATACACAGAGGGTTGCTCAACCAAGGAGAGGACCCCTAGGAGGACTCCCTCAGGTTGACAATCCCAGTTTGAGCCTGAGGGAAAGTAGTACTGGGGCTTATAGATTCAGGGTGTAGCCAAATGGTGATGCAAGCCGCCTTAGCAGGTGAGACAATCACCCTGGAGGAAAATGTTTGCTTGCAGTGTATACATGTAGATGACTAGAACTGACAGTGGGGACCCACACTGACTCAATTACAGTAGCACTAGCAGACAAAGTAGTGTACCCGATGATAATGGACCAAGATTGGCCCTCCTTTTGGCAAATCAATAGCAAACTGAACACCACCACAGTTGAAACCCGTGACAGGCCCCGGGCTGTGGACACCATGGACCTAGCAGGCCTGAGGGACTCCATGAGGGACATTCCAGTGACCAGGGCTGGCCAGAGAGATGCAGGAATGGCTGGTCACTGTGGTGGACCTTGAGGACCTACTGAAGGGGGGTGGAGGGAACTTCAAACAAAAGCAGCATGATGACACAAGTCTGAGCATGCCTATGAACAAGTGACATACATTAATGGGAAGGCAGCAGACTCCCAGTGCCTAAGATGGTACCCCCACTTCGTGCTGGAGAAAGAGCAGCAGTATCATGTTGACATAACCCACAGTTGAGAGTAATAAGAACTCATCTACTGGTACCCCACAATCCTGCTGACACATGGTATTTCCTCCACAAGGCATCTAGGGCATGAGAAGACTGCGGAGCAGGTATTGGCTCACTTTTTTTGACTGAGTGTGCACCATGAGGTTAGGGGCTATTGCTCTTTCAGTCCTGAGTGTCAGTATGTGGCAGTTAAGAATGTCCTGAAGGCCCCCTTGGTCCCAGTACAATTAGTGGAAACCCCATTTGACAGAATAAGTATACACATAGTGGGGCCTTTATACATTGGTTTCCCAAGAAGTGATTTTCTACTTATAGTGGTGGACTAGACGGCTCACTACCTGAAGCCAGCCGCTTGCATTCAGCTAAGATGGCAGAGAATGCTCCTGAGGTTATGAGACTCTTTGCCCAGGTAGAGTTCCTGCTGCAAATACTGACTGATCAAGTCTCCAATTTCATCTCCCAGGCAATCCATGGGCTATGCTTGCTCCTTAAAAATCAAGGGCCTGATAACATTGGTGTACCATCCGCAAACGTACGGCCTTGTAGAAACATTTAACAAGACATTAAAAGAAATGTTGAAGTGGTTTGTGAGGACTGAACCTAGGCACTAGGATCAACTCATCCCACTGCTGCTATTTGCCATGCAAAAGGTGAAACCCAAATCTCCATGGGGTTCTTTCCCTTTAACCTTCTCTATGGATACCAGCCCCAGGGAATGTTGGGTGCATTGTCAGAAGGTTGGGAGAAGCAAGACACAAACATGCTGAATTCAAGCCAATACATTATCTGAGTATAGGAGCATCTTAAGAAGTTGAGCATTTTCTCAAAAAAGAACTTCATCTGGGGTCCTTGTCCCCAGGGCAGACAGCACAGTCTGATTTTTGCATCAACTTCTGTAAGGTCAATTCCATCCCAAAGTTTGATGCTTATACAATGCCAAGGATGGATGAGCTGTTAGAGCAGTTGGGTCCCGTGCAACACATCAGTATGATTGACCTTACCAAAGGTTATTGGCAGATCTCCCTGTCTCCATCCTCCCAGTAGAAAACCACATTCTTGACCCTTTGGCCATTTCCATTGTAAAACCATGCCATTCAGCTTGCAGCAAGCAGCAGCAACTTCCAGCGCCTGATGAATTGACTCCTCAGACCCCATCAGCAATGTGCTGCAGGTTACCTTGATGATGTAATCTATAGCCACATGTGGGAAGACCATCTATGTCACCTACGAGTGGTACTGACACTCCTACAGGAGGCCAGCCTCACAGCTAATCCGGCCAAGTCTAAGTTGGCCATGACAGAAGAGACTTATTTAGGATATTGTGTAGGAGGAGGCTTCATGAAACTACTGTTAAAGTCCATGTATTAAACTCCTGCCCTACATGCTGGACCAGAAGACAGATATGCCACTTCCTGGGCCTGGCAGGATATTATCACTGGTTCATCCCCCAACTTCACATTGGTCAGGGAAGCCATGATCAATCTACTAAAAGGCAAAGATACAAAAAATGTCTGGTGGGACAACCAGCATAATGAAGCGTTTAATACCCCGAAGGCACCTGTCCTTGCCAACCTGGACTTCTCCCGGGAGTTCATTCTTTCTAATAGATGCCTCGCACATTGGCCTGAGAGCAGTGATCTCACAAGACTTTGAGTGCAAAGAGAAGCCTATCCTATATTTAAGCGGAAAGGTGCTCCCCAGGGGAGAGCATATTCTATTATTGAGAAGGAAGCTTTGGCTATCAAGTGAGTGGTGGACTCTCTCAGGTATTTCCTGCTGGGTAGTCCCATTTCCCTAGTCACAGACTACATGCCCTTGTGGTGGCTACGAAGTCCTATGAAGGACTCAAATCTCCAGATTATGTACTGGTATCTAGCATCCCAGCCCAAGAGAGTCTGGGTGCAGCACCGAGCATGGAAAGAACATACAACGCAGTTCCTCCCCCTCAAGGAGATTGGGATTGCAAAGATGCTCGAGTAAGAAACATTTCTGCTGTTGAAGTGGATGGTATGTGAGGGGACATGCGCCTTCCCCATTGATAGAAAGGATGACAATCATTCCTGTGCTCAGACAGTGCCAGTTAGGCACATCTGGAGAAAGGGAGCTTAAAAAGGTGAAACTTTCCACTCGGGGGGGGGGGGGGGAGAATATCTCCAAGGAGGAGATGCTGCTTGAGCAGCAAAAGGAGCCCAGCCTGAGGCAATAGATAGCCTTTCCTTTTCTGCTCCCTTGTATGGGGATAGACTGACACTACCATATATGGGTGAGGGGCCCTGGAGGATTGCTCCCGGCCAGCAGCTTGTGGCAGGACTTGGGGAGCACAGCCAGGGACTAGAAGTGATTGGACCCAGGAGTGAGCTGAACTCCTGCTGGGAACAGAAAGATTGCCCAGGATTAAGCGGCTCCTGTAGGGAACCCCGGGGCAAGAAAATCAGAGAGACTATAGCTGAGCCCAGGCTGAGGGTTGGCCCACAACAGAGCGAAGCTGAAGATGTTTGTAAAACATTTGCCATTGCTTAGGGAGGACTACAGAATAACTGTGCTGTGACATCATTCTAGCAGAATTATGAACAGTTCATTTCTAGTATGAATAATACTTTTTCTACAGGGACAAAGCATGGAATTCTTTATCAGGGCCCTACCTGAACAGAAGTAGCATTGAGACTTTGATATCAGTGAGGCAGAACACATAGGAGCTTGTCTAACAGTTTGGATTTTTAAACAAGAAACATTCAAAGCAATTACAGTTAATGGCTGAGTTCAGAGAATAGTGAAAGCACGTTATAGAGACTAGCAAAGAAAAAAATCTCATGGGAAAAGGGGAAGCACCATAGGAAAATATGGAGTACCCAAAAGTGTGGGAGAATACAGGAGAGATGACATCTGTCCAGCCAGTGGAAGGGTGTGCAGGAAATGTCAGACTAATGGACAATGGGAGTGTATCTGTAAGGAACAAAGGAATCAGGGAGACTGCCCATGCAAAGCTGAATGACACCTATTTCCTGGGATCTGAGTCTAAACATAGTGTTTATAAACAGAACTGAGTGAAATTGGGACTTTCTGTCCTACATGAAATTCTGATATTTCAATTTTTGTTTTTTTCCCCAATCAGAAACATTTGGATATTATAGATTGAAACAAAACCAGGGCTGTCCTTAGGCATATGCAGCATACATGGCTGCGTAGGGCACCCAAAAATTTGGGACACCACTGGGACAGCAGGTAAGAGGTGGGTCGACTCCCACACACCCAGCACACGCTGCAGTCTCCTTAGGCAGGAGCCATATGCACCAGCGCACAGAGTCGAATGGTGCATTCTGCATGAGGGAGAGGTATGGGGGTCTCTGCAGGGAACTGTGACTCTCGGCTGCCCTGAGGCAGGCCAAGCGGCTTGGTACCCTTTGCTGCCTCCTCCCTCCTCCCCCCACCCTCCGGCTGCAAGCCCGGGCTGCCATACGAAGCTCAGTGTGTCAGCAATGGGGGGGGGAGTTTCTGGGGGTCCGAGTGCAGGGATGGTCGCTGTGTCCCAAGTCAGGCGTAGGGGCACTAGTTTAATACTGCATAGGGCCCCATAAGTCCCAAAGGTGGCCCAGAACAAAACTTTAACATTCCTGAAATCAAAATGTTTTGGTTTGCTTTATTGAACTGATCCAAAACACTTCATTTCGAGTCAGAGCAACATTAAATTGCATTTCCCCATTGTGGGGCATAGCCTCAAGGGAGTGGAAATTCATGAGTCTGATGACCCCATTCTCCCCTTTGGGGTAAACTCCCTGGCCAGATTGTATTTCATGATGACCCCAGAGTTATGTGACACCAATGATGCACCAGTTTGGTCAGAAGGGATTCCGTGTTGCATTTCAGAAGATGTAGTTCTCCAGGGAGTCTGTCCCCCAAGAGAGAATTGGGCCCTGAACTGTAAAGCCCATGAATCAATGTGCTGATAGGGAAATGCACTTTAATGCTTTGCTGAATTGATTTGAAACAAAACACTTCAGGTCAGTTACACAAAACAAAATATTCAGATTTGGACTGAAATGACTTGAAAACAATATATTTTGTTTCCATTTTCTAAATAGAAAATCAAATTTTCAGCAAAATTGAAATGTTGATTTTGTGGAAACTGCACTTTCCATTAGAAAAAAATTCATTATGGTAGAAAATTTCCAACCAGTTTTAATGAATGGGCTTGGATAACTAATTTCAAGAGTCACATTAATGTGATCAAATTTAAGTTAGATTTAGGGTCAGAAATGACTGATTTATAAAGTGAATCCTAAGGAGATAATCCCTAGCTCTAAACTGGGGGGGGAAGGGGGTGGCTGAGCATTGGCCTGCTAAACCCAGGGTTGTGAGTTCAATCCTTGAGGGGGCCATTTAGGGAACTGGGGTAAAAATCTGTCTGGGGATTGGTCCTGCTTTGAGCAGGGGGTTGGATTAGATGACCTCCTGAGGTCCCTTCCAACCCTGATATTCTATGATTCTATGGAGCAGTCCAGGGTAGTGCTCCAAAGCCCAAGGGGGAAGAATAAATTCAATTCAAAGGCATATTAACAGAACAGGCAATGAGTGTGTTTGACATCTTTATTGTGAATGAGGCCACTGCAAGTAACCTCCTAGACTGAACCAAAGCCATTGGGATGGGTTACATAACTGATAATGGGACTGTGTTCATTTGCTGTCATGTGAGCTAAAGGAGAATTCCTTTACCTGTGAGATTATAGGAGTTTGTATAGCCACTGGGCCCAGCCCCTAGAGCAGGGGTGGACAACCTGTGGCTCCGGAGCCACATGCGGCTCTTCAAAAGTTAATATGCGGCTCCTTGTTTGAGCATCGACTCCGGGGCTGGAGCTACAGCCACCAACTTTCCAATGTGCTGGGGGTGCTCACTGCTCAACCCCTGGCTCTGCCACA
The DNA here is from genome assembly GCF_013100865.1 of Trachemys scripta elegans. NCBI lineage: Eukaryota > Metazoa > Chordata > Testudines > Emydidae > Trachemys > Trachemys scripta. Next base: position 116,446,241 of record NC_048298.1, read on the forward strand.
GGCCCTGCCCCCACTCTACCCCTTCCTGTCCCCTCCCCTGCCCTTGCTCCTCCTGCCCAGAGCCTCCTGCATGTCACAAAAAGCTGATTGGCAGGGTTGCTGGTAGGTGGGAGGCGGTGGGAGGCACTGGGAGGGGGGTGGGGGGGGGAGGCTGGTAGGGGAGCTGATGTGGGGCTGCTGACGTATTACTGTGGCTCTTTGGCAATTGGTAAATTCTGGCTCCTTGTCAGGTTCAGATTGGCCACCCCGCCCTAGAAAGATACACAATCACACACACTAGGCCACTGTATTACAATGCCACACACATAAAATCTTCATTCTCCCTTATGTTGGGACACGGAAGTAGTAACAGTGATAACAAATATTTATACTATGGTAGCACCAAAGGCCCCAATCAGGATGGTCCTCCCATTGTGCTGGATGTTGCACAAATGTAAGAAAGACAATCCCTGCTGTGATGGTTTATAATCTAAAGACACAAACAGATGAAGAGTATGGAATGGGGATACAACATACAAGCAAATGAATAAAGGTGAGAATTGATGTATCACAGCCTTACTATCCACTGCTCGAGCATTTACAGGATGCAGATCAAAAGGGGTCTCTGGATTATAGAAAGCAAAGTAAAAAGTATGTTTCAAAAATAAGTTCAAAGTAAACTAAGCCCAAAGATGGAGATTCACTTGCAAGAGGACGAGCAGCCTTCCCTAGGCTTCTGTTTGCTTAGAACACCTTCCTTTTTGTAGATTAATCAAAGTAGAAGCCTCACCTAAACAAGCAAGAGGATGAAGTACAAACACAAGCAATGAGGGGAGATGAAAAATTTACCTCCAGAAAAATTTGCTTAGCGGTGAGGGGAAATGTTGTTGTTCCTTTCAAATGAACAGAATTATCCATTCTTCAAGTAATGTTTTCTTTCTGTATCAAATAATAACACGTTTTTCTTTGGAGAGTAACAATCTTTAAAAAGCAATCATCTTTGGGCACAGATCAAGCATGGAAAAAAATTTAGCCCAATAGGTGAATATGTCAGAAAGTTGTGGGCATTAAAAAAAGTCTATGTTTATATATTGGAAACTTGTTTTCAACCTTAGCTAAAGCAGATGCTCTCTCTAAAATACCGCATAAAGCTATCAGGACCCACAGATTTCACCTTAAGCTTACAAACTGTACTTTTACTCTACATTTTTTAAAAAGAAATATTTTTCTTCTTTTGAAGTTTCTTGATTATAGCTCCCAGTCATGTGATCCTATCTTAGGCAACTGCAGAGCTAACAACATTCCTAGACTAATTAAATAGAAAATGTCCTCCATTTTGTAGCTTCCATCTGTCATGGACATTTAAAAATATTGTTTTTACATTAAGCCTCCTGGCACCCATAGCAAGTGTTTGGCAGTACTTCTGTTTAACTTCATGTTATGCATCCACAGTTTTTGTTTCCTGGGGCAGGACCTCAAGCCTAAAGTGCAGAAGAAGAAATTGTGCTAAAAATACTACACATAGGCCCCAGGGCTGCAACTGACTCTGCACCGGTTGAAACTTGTGAGCCCTACTAAAATAATGAAATCAATAGGGTTATAGGCATCCATGCAGGCCCAGCTACAGAACTGGGGCCTAAATGTGGGATACATTTTAATGTTTCAGACACTGGATTGCTGTGGAGTTTTAGACATGCTGGTTCAGAATTACCATGTCCTGAGGCTACCAGGTCCTGTGACCCCTATTTTAAATGAAAGAAGCTCATATACCTATTTGATCAGACTGGAGGGAAATAATGAACATCGGTTGTCATGAGGCCCTGTCTCAGCTAACTGAAGTTTACTTTGGCAATCAAAAGAGGACAACAAGCAAATATAATTACAGTATGCATATTTTAATACGTCATCACTAATACACAGTATACATAGATATTACTAAAATAATAAATCTTTAGTCTAATATATAAATAAGATAGCAAAATAAATCATGGCCTAGCATTCCAACTGTGCAAACATAAACCATGAAATATTGACTTTTAATAAAGGAAATGTAATGGCTGTGGAAAGGGCTAAAACTTGATAGTCCTGGAGCCACAGAAGAGGTAGAGCATGGGCAGCAGCAGTGAAAGAATTTGTGATGTCTCCCCCTCCTACTCTCTCATGTTTCAAATGTGTTCTGGAGGGATCTCCTGTAGATATACTTAGATTGTAAGTTCCTCGGGGCAGGGACTGTCTTTTTGTTCTGAGAACAGCATTTAGCACAGTGGGGTCCCTGGTCCATGACTAGGGTTCCTAGGTGCTTTGGTAATACAAATAATAATTAACAACAACAATTCCAGTTTCATTTAATCTCCATGTTAATTCAGGATGGAATTTTCACAAGTGTCTGTGAGGTGCAAAGTTCCCTCTTATTCTTTATTGTTTGCATGCACCAGTCCAGGAAGGAATTCAACCCTATAACATTGGTAATAGAGCTAGTAGAAAAATAGAGGGGGGGTTATAGAAAAGATCAATGAAAATACAAAACAACAACAAAATCCACATTTTTATCTAAATTTTCACAAGAAAGCACTTGACAAAAACATTCATTTAATCAAAAAGCCAATTTCCCACAGAATGACCATTTTGATGGAAAAATTTTGACCAGCCTTAGTGGCTAAAAATCCAAACAGCCTCCCACTTTCTAAGTCTGACTCTCCTATCCCCCAGTAGCAATCATTGTCATTTTCTCAAATAGTCTACACAATACCTAGACCAAAGCTCCAAATCTGTCCGTCTCCCCTTCATACCCTTGCCAAGTTATAAAGAGTATTATATGAGTTTGTCCACATTATATACCTAATAACAAAGCACTGACTGCTGAGGACACACACATTCTGTATCAGCCTTTGGAATTTGTCCTGCTGGTTTATTTTATATTTGCCTGTAGTTTTATTCTCTACCATTTCTTCTTTCCCTGTGTTGGGTTGTAGATCAATGGAGACAACTCAGGCAGGAAGTATTCTGAGGGGCGGGAAGTGCCCCTTTAGCTTCCTGAGACATCCTCCTCTTAAGGAGGAGTTAGCAGTTAAGCTAAGAGAGGTCTGGATAAGTTTGGACAGAGGCTATTTCAGATAGTTCCTGGCTCTTGTGACCTATCATCCCAAAACTTAAAGACCTTGATTGACTTGAAGCCAGATAAACACTGCCCTTTTCCATACAGGACATTAGCCAGCCACCAAAGAGTCAGGAAATAGCCAATGAGAAGAGGATTTAGGGGTTTAAGAAAGCTAATCCTTCTCATCTGTATAATATAGGCATTACATTGTATTCACATGTCACAGTATATCTGATGTAGACATTTTAACACATATAGTTGTAATCCTTTAGCCAGGTGTTGTCAGCAGCAATAAGGTCTGGGTTCAATTCTCTAAGGGTTCCTTCTGAAAACTTAAACAGCAGCAGCTTGAGCCTACATCCAGAAACCTGGCAAATGATATATAAACCACCCTGGGTGCCCCTGAGAGGCAATACTTCCTCACTTGCCAGTGTTAAGTCCAGAGGGTTTAAAAGAAAGAGAACTTTACTAGGGGGATGGGAGAAGTGGGGAAAATAGAATAAACTTGGGAAAGCCAGCACTTAGTAAATTAACAATACCTAATAGGTAAGACTCCCACCCCACAGGGTGTCTTAATGATAGTCTCCGTCCTCCTCTTACAGCTGCGATTGGTTAATACATTCTTGCCACTTCCCTCCTCCCCAGGTTCCCCACTCACAGTTTGTTGTCTAGGGTGGGTGGAGTTCAAGAACTCTGGCAGATCAGACTCCAGCCCTTAAGGGCACAGTCGCTTGGGCTGCTCCAAGGGCTCTACTACCTGACCCAGCTGAATTTATTTCAGCTTTGATTGACGGTTAGGGAAGTCTACACTAGAGTTCCTCAGATAGGCTGCTGATCTCTGCAGTTTCTGTCCAAGACACCTCAGTGCCGCTCACTCTTCGGAAACTTTCTCTGTCCTGCATCTTTGAAGAGAGTTCAGCGGTGTTTATAACCCTTTACATAGTCCTTGCTACCACAAAGTCATTCCTAGTAAAAGATAGAAGTCTCTCTTTAGCACCACCCAGGCTCCTTTACCCAACTAAGCCTGAACTATGGTCTCAGTCAGGGTGACCCCAGGTACATTTGGTTTAGTTCTGTCTTTTCATTTCCCAGTAGAGATAATAGCATTTCATTGCCTCAAAACTTCACTGAATTTTAACCAAATGCCTTCAAACTGTGACATAATTGAAATGGAAATGAGGCTTGATCCATTCCGTTATTTCCCCTGGCTCGCCAGCAGAGAGCTCCCTCGCCTACGGAGCCCCTTTCCACCTGAAGTTTTAAAGCAGCTTTGGGCTGCTCTTCTCCCTTTTTACCAACAGGTGTCAATAGTTAGCTCCCTACGAAGAGCTTATATAGTTTTTTCACCTTTTTTTTTTTTTTAGTTTGGCACTTCAAGTCTGCTCTGAAAAGCAAATAGTTTCACATATCAGAGGGGTAGCCATATTAGTCTGAATCTGTAAAAAAGCAACAGAGGGTCCTGTGGCACCTTTAAGACTAACAGAAGTATTGGGAGCATAAGCTTTCGTGGGTAAGAACCTCACTTCTTGCATCTGAACAGGACCCTCTGTTGCTAGTTTCACATAGTATTATGGGGCTCCACTTTTATTGTGTTTTACTGATTTCCATATCAAACATGCTGAGTTCACAAGTACACACAGATTTATTCTTCAAACTTCTATCCTGGCAAACTCAGCCTGAGCACTAAGATGCAGATCCACAAAAGTATTTAGTTTCCTACGATCACTGATTTCAGGAGATCTGAGCCTATGGTTTTGTCAGATAGCGTGATGATTTAAAAACAAACCATCCTTTTCATGCATCAGTAATGAAAGTTTGGTAGGAAAAATTAGATCTGCCATCATGAAAACCTGGCTTCAGTGGGTTTTCACAGGTGTAGCAGAGTGGAGCTCAGTAAAAATTCTGTTGCTGGTACAGAAGAACAATTAAAATTGAACTAGCTCTCTCTTAGCTATGCTGGTTGTTTTACAATGAGAACTTGAGCTCCAATTTTGCATGTCATCTACTTTCGCTGCCCAGAGTTGAATTTGGCCCCCTGTGTTATAGGTGACTGCTGGACTTATACACTAACCTCTGGTTTGTAGTGCACATAGTTCTGCCAGACCTTTAACAAGATGCCATTATTGTTAAGCCTGCCTGGAGAGCTGTGACACATTAAACCAAGCTATTACATCTCTACTTGACTTCTACCCCATTTTCAGACAGGAAACAACACGCAGCAACAAGTTGAAGGACTGCTCATGTTCCAGGGAGGAATCCCACTAGTGTTGTCTGGATGTGACACCACAGATGATCTCCTGATACATCTTTGCTACTGCAGTTCACTCAGTCATGGAGAAGAGTACTACTGGTCCTTTACCACGAACGGATGATCAGTGCTTCCAGGGAACTGAAAACTACTTTCTTATAGAGAGGAAGCATTAGTGGAAAAGAGCCTAACACACTGAATACATTCAGAAGTCTACCACAGCACCTGACTCCACTTGATCATAGATCCTGGGCCAGGCTCCACAGGCTACTCTCTGGCTTGTCCAGAGTTGCTGTAACTATGCACCGGATTGGCCTGGTTTCCGTCCCACTCTTTGACAGTGGAGCAGCATGGAAAAAGTTGACCAAAAAACAAGCAAAATGTTCTTCTATGTTCTTTTCTTTTCTTTTGGAAGGATGTGGGGAGGGTGTCAAAAAATCAAAAAGATTTTGGCAACTGAAGCCCAAAACATTTCAGCCAAAAAGCACGTTTTTGGTGTTCAGTTTTTGGTTGATAAAAACCATAACATTTTCCTTTTTGTGAGGAGTTGTGCTTTTTTTGAGGGAAAAAACAAACAAACCTGAAAAACTGAATTGAAAAAAGACATTTCCCACAGGAATTTCCATGTTGACAAAAAGGCTATTGACTGGCTCTGTTGATGTGGCTGGAGCTGTGGTACACAAACACTAACTGTTGGTAGGAGCAAAATGTGTCACGGAGTGTGGGGGGACACAAGGCCCTGCACCCCCGGCTTCCTGCGATTCACCATGACTCTCAGCCAGCCAGTAAAGCGGAAGGTTCATTTAGACAACAGGAACACAGTCCAAGACAGGTCTTGCAGGCATGGACAACAGGATCCCCCCCAGTTAGGTCCATCTTGGGGTCCCAGGGTGCCCCAGCCCCCTTGGGAGGTCAGAGCCCCGTCTGCCTCCCAGCCATATCACCAGCCAGCTCCTGAAACTCTCCCCTCAGCGACCCCTCCCCCAGCCTTTGTTCAGTTTCCCGGGCAAAGGTGTCACCTGGCTTCTAACCTCTTCCTGGGTTCTCACATTACATGCTCAGGTATTTTCCCTCCATCAGTCTCCCATCCTCCAACGCAGACCATCCTAGCCACACTCCCCTGTCAGCATTCAAAGACCACAGTAAGAACAGTCCTCTTTCGTCACAAAATGACTTTACCCTAAGCATATTTGGGACACTAAACCAGCAAAGCAAACCAGCATCAGCTACAGCATTATACAGCAATGCTTTCTCTAATGCATATCTTTTGTCATCAGACAGATGCTTCCAACAGCTCCATGCAGCTGAAATCTCTAGTTTATTCCTAACTCTACTCAGTCATGTTAAAACATGAGTTATTTCTAAAAGGCTTGGTTTGTAGGTAGGTATTGAATTCCATACCCTACTGCATCCTTATTTCACTACAGCAGTGGGGCCATAATGTGGAAAATCAATAATTCTGTGGTCAGTTTAGCCTGATTTGGTAGTGGTTACTGGAACCGTTCTATATGAGTAGAAAAAGAGAAGGCTGTGGTGCCTTTAATGCTGACCACATGTAGGAAGACTGCCAGCACCAGCTGTGCAGTGATGGATTTGGCATGCCACCATCTTATGCTGACTGAACAATGGCATTATTTGCTTGTGCATGTGCAGATACTAAACCACCCTGCACAAGGGCAACGGGAAGAGAGAAACATTGAAATAAAGAACCTACACTTCAGCCAGAAAATTCAAGAAAATACAGTTATGGCTGAAGCCCTGTTTTTAAATCGCTGACAAGGTTCGGATGTGCTGCTTGGAACAGAGCATTATTTGGTCCTATATATAAAGCCAGTCTGCATACAGATTGAGAGACCAGTGCTGATCCATATTTTTGCTTCTTCTATCCAATTCCATTCAGATTCTTATGCACTAACCCTGGTACCTAAGTTCCTCAATAAAGGCCAAAATGGTGGCAGCGAAGTTTTGGAGTCAGATCCGCAGGTGGTATAAATCAGCATGTCTCCATCCATTTCACTGGATCTTTGCTAATTAACATCAGCTGAAGATGAGGCCTTTAATTTTAATTTCTTTGTTATAACAATCAACACATCTTTGCAAAACATTTCAAAGTTAGCTAAGCTGCATTTTTCAATGGAAAATGGTTCAGTCAACATTTTTTTAGCTGGCTCTCATTAAAAACTGGCTAAATGACAAATCTCAGAAGTACTTGTTGATGGGGAATCATCATCAAATGAAGGTAATTGTGTTATCGGTTCAAGGCCTGATGCCATACAGAATTTTCACCAGTGATCTGGACGTAAATATAAAATCACTGCTAATAAAATTTGAAGATGAAACCAACATTGGCAGAGTGGTAAATAATTATGGGGGCAAGGCAGTCATACAAAATTATCTGGATTGCTTGGTAAGTGAGCCCACTCAAACAAAATGTGTTGTAACACAGTCAAGTGCTAGGACGTACATGTAGGAACAAAGAATGCAGGCCACATCGACAGAATGAGGGACTGTATCCTGGACAGCAGTGACTCTAAAAAGGATTGAAGGGTCATAGCAGACCAACAACTGAACATGAGCAACCAGCGTGATGCTGTTGCAAAAGGGGCTAGGACGGTGATCGGCAAATATTCACCTAACTGTCCATGAATTCTGAAAGTGTCATGACTTTCAGCAGAAATTATTATTAGTATAAATGCTTGTGGTTAGGGCACTGAGTGGGACTAGGACATCTGGGTGCGGCTGGCCAGATAAAAACAGCTCTATTTGCAAAAAAAAATAAAATAAAAAAAAAATTCAAGGTTTCAAAATTGGTTTAATTCTGATGCAGAACGAAACTGAGAACTTCACAATTTTTTCTCAAAAACAAAAAGAGAAACATTCCAGAGAACCTCAATAGTCTGGTAGGATAGGGCATTCCCCTGGGAGTGGGGACCACGTTCATGTGCCTGCTCTGCCTGTCTGAGCAAACAAATGTGTATGCCAGTTATTTAATGCAGGCAACCTGGCATACATATTTGTTAACAGTGCAAAGGTGTGTGTGAATCAACAAAAATATCCCCATTCAGCCTGGCAACGTCAAGAAAAAATATATGAATATTTCCCTACTGAGAACTGAAATGAAATCACTCAAGTAAAATTTAACGTATTGCATATTTCTGGCACTTAAAGTACTTTTCAATTTGCAACCTCCTAACTCAAGCATATGACTTTTAAAGTGAAGTAGCCATAAATCAGGCTACTGTAAGACACTCCTTACAGAAAGCCTGACATGACAAATGATCACACTGGCCTTGATCTCATCAATTTAGTGATGCATTTCATTTATTTTTCTTTTAATCTGAATTACTCAGCCTCCTCCCCCAGCTCCCTTCTCCCACCTCCCTCTTCAAGGACTCAGTGACATGGACCAGGCAGTGACAGGGAATATTTACTGTCCCACTAAAACTGAGTATGTATTAACCAGCACCTCATTGTAGTCTCTACCATCCATCCTGATCCACAGTCCACTGAAGTCAGTGGTATGCCTCCTGCTGATTTTGATGGACCTTGCCCCAAATACTCTTGGTTTGCCTTCAAACTTTTAATGTGGCTCTTACTGGTGTGAATTTGTTGCCTTTCCCCATCTCCCTCCAAACATAACTGACTCATTTTAAATAAGTAATGTTCAGTTGGCGAGGTTGAATGGAAATCTTCAGGCTCACACCAATCTTTTACTGCAGAGCATAAATACCAGTGTTTGGTTTTTATTTAATGGGCAGTTCTATCACTAAACATGGGGTTATCTTGCAGAAGTTTTGAGACACATTCCAATAAGAACTTTAAGAATGTGAAGGAAAAATGAAATAACCTAACCTAGTGTAACAAGTGCCAAATCAAGAGGCTTCTCTGTCCACAAAATTTAGAGATAAAGGGACATCTTTCCAAGTGGCTACTGTTTTGGGGTGCCCAATTCAAGACACATTAATATTCAGTGAGTTCTCAGCACTTCCTGAACATCAAAGCATCTTGAGTTGAGCACCCAAACAGCAGGGTACCCAAAATCATTAGTCACCTTTGAGAATGTAAGCCAGGGAACCACTATGAAATTAAGTAATGTTAAATAAATAGTTTAGTTCATTTATTAATTTCCCCCCACCTAGGGTGACCAGAGAGCAAGTGTGAAAAATCGGGATGGGGGTGGGGGGTAATAGGCACCCATAGAAGACAAAGCCTCAAATATTCAGACTGTCCCTATAATCTTTGTGCAAATTTCTCTTTTCTTTCATTTCCATCTACTCTTTTCTCACTACACTCTCCTTAGGCCTTCTTTCCTCATTAGAGAGCAGCATCTCCATTTCTCACAAAGGTTCACTCTTCCTTTTTCTTCACTCCATTCCTGTGGGGATGTTGCTGCCCAGGATAGGAAGGCGTGCTCCCTTCTACATCTACCTTCCCTAAGCCAGCAGCTAAACCAGTTGACCAACATTTGTAGTTACAAAGGCAAAAATGAAGTGAATAAAGTCTCTTGAATCAGCATATAAGATGCAGAAAGTCAGGAGGGAAGGATTTTTTTCCTTGCTGGACAGCATTGTAGTTAGATAGGTTCATTATGGTTAGTTTTGTTTGTTTTAACCTTCTGAAATCATGGGTAACAGCCACTATCTGAGAGGATATTATACAGAGTGGGTCACTGATTTGATTTACCATGCCAAATCCCATGTACATCATGGGTGAGCAACGCTTTTGTTCTAGAAGTTTCTCAAGTAGCACTGACAGTAAAACCCACATCACAAACTTAACACATTCACATAGACAAACTAACAGTAGGTTACAGGGTAGTTAGGGGTGAACCTCAGATGACCTGTTACTGAATCATTCATGGGCAGAGAGGCTTTTCTGAATGGACTAGGGTGTGGATAATTGGGCTGGAGAACAGTCCTTCTGTGTTTTGACACCCCCAGCTTCAGAACCCAGAAATGCAAAAATGATTTACAAAAATAAAGTTATTCAACCATTTTAGAACCTGAAAAAGGCGCAGTTCTAAAAACGCATGAAGGCTTGTGTTGGAGGTCAGGCGAGCGGAATGGCTCCTCTCTGATTGGCTGAACCAAAACCCTGCCTTGCAGCAACCCTAAACAGTGTGTTATTAGGCCCAGCTTTATTGCAGACCAGCTCACTGAACTGTACTATAGATACAGCCCAAAGGGAAAACAGGGCAGCAGCTGCTAGAAGGCTGAGGCATCAGGCCAACATTCAGAAGAGAATCTCAAGTATTTAAAAGGTCAAGTAACTGGTTAGTTTCCCTCTTTACATAGCCTTTTTTGTTGTTTTATTGAGAGAATATTGGGGGGGGGGGAGGGGAGAGAATATGCTGCTGTTTTTATAGCGCAGCACAATTGGCAAACCCTCACTTTAGAAAAGTGTAGGTTGTAGCATGCATGACTAACGATTAATGATGCTCATTAAAAAATGAAGTTCTGGTGAAATTCATTAATGCTTGGCTCAAGTCTTGCTAACAGTTACGCAACATTAAGAGCAAGGCAATTACAGATCTTGGCAGCAACTTGTTGAGAGATAAAAGAATACCTTCTCCTGTTAACTCAATGTAGGACATGCTGTATTGCAAAAATATGCTGGGTTGGAAAGCGACTGGAACAACGAGACACACTAACTGCAGCTCCATTGCCACCTGTGGGTTAGTGCTGGAGTTTGCTCTCTCAAATGCCAACAGCTTCAATGGCAAGGAGAAATAAGGCTCTCAAAGAAAATAGCTGGTTTAAAATAAGGGCTGGTTATAAACCAAACTATTTAGAGTGGGAGATAACTATGTCCTTCTCCTGCCCTGTTTCAAGTGCTTAAATATTACGGGGGGTTGCCTAACATTTGATGGCTTTGTGAAAAAAATAAGTGTAGAAATTTTCATCCCAAAGGCTCCAAAACCAGACAAGAATCTTTATTTGCATAGCACCAGAGAAAGCTTCTGCTGGGACAAAGGGCAGGCAGATGGAGAATGCAACAAACTCAGGAGCAAGGGAGGAAAAAAAACTTAGGTGTAATCTCCTTCTTTTATTAAGAGTTCCATTGTTCACACACAGCAGGAAGGATATAAATGATTATGGTCTCATCCAAAAGACCTATGAAAGAGCTGCACGGAAAATGGGGTCCATGCTTACTGCCTGAGTGCTAGTTTACAACTAAAAAGATTTCTCTCCCTAAATGCCAGTGCTACAAAGCCAAGCTTTGGGGAATGTTTTAAGAGTTCCTACTTCATATCCAGTAATAGATATTGATTCTGAAATGAAATCTTAGTTAATAAGTCTGCCGATGCACAAACCAAACAGATTCCAATTCACTCTGCTGTAGCTGCACTGATTCTGCTGGGCTAACAGAAGTTAAACAGTACGTCAGCTTATTTGTCACTCAAATAGATGGCTCTGAATACAATTAGGGAGCAGTTCTGCCAAATAGCAAATGAAGGGGGTTTTATTTTTATTTTTTGCCATAGTTCCACAAACATTTTGTAAATATCCTATTTAAATTTTGAATATAAAATCTAGTATGTGTCCCTCTGCTCTCCCCCCTCAAAAACAGACCAAAAACCCCAAGCTTCATCCTCTCAAGGAAAATCCTTATTGTTACAGAAATCTTTTGACATTGTGCCCTATTCATATCCTTTTATCACACAGATCACAGCAGTTACCGCATGAACTGCCCTCACACTGTACCTTTATCAAGGTACCTCCCCCAACTTTTGGCTCATTAAGGGCTCCTGCATTTTGTGTGCGCTTAAGACAAGTTTGGGGAAGGCCTGCTCTGCAGAAGTGGGCCTCATTCTAGCAGATTTTCAAAGCTTCCTCTGGTCCACAATGATAACTCACTTTTAGTAAAATCATGAAAGTGAATAGAAAACAAGGCACAACTGAAGGATTATAGAAGGCCATGAGGATTCCAGAAGAGAGAAAAAAAATCAGTTACTGATTTCATAAAGCCCTTTCATGTGTAGATTTAACTCTAGCACTTAAGTTTATTATTAAACATAATAAGCTTAAAACTAAAGTTAATAGTTTATACTACTTAGAATAAAATGTTCAGAGTTTATAAAAGTTACCCACTAGGTAACGGCAATATCGCTACATTTGCAGCAAAGAACTGGAGGTAGTAAATGGTTTGTTCGGGTCAATAAAGGCCCAAGTGAAGCTGACACAGTTGATAATCTAAAACCATTTACTTTTGAGTATTTATTACCATGAGCATTATTAATTATTGTAAAAGATGAGGGGAAATTCATTGTCACATGAACAGTTAGGCAGCATTCCTTTATTGGATTTCTGTCACTGATTTGCAAAGTGCATTTCAGTACGTTGAACAATTCTCTCTGCATGTTAAGCCCATTGTACAATGGGTACAATTGCAACTATAGTATTCACTAGTGTGAACATACCACCACTACTTTCCTAGTTCAAAGAAATATTCTGACAGTTAATGTTCTCTTTGAGATCAGATGAAGGAGGACAAATAGAATACAACAAAATATACATTTAAATTAAGTTTAGTGTCCACTGTAGGGTCATTACACAAGGCTCAAATACTGGATTTTGCATTTGCATTCAGCTTTTTTATTTTTTAAAAGACTCAGTTTTTTTTCCTATCTCCCCCTATTAGCTATACATAGGAAATGGCAGACATTATTTCAAACGTATATGCATGTAATCGGAGGGCAAAATGTTGCCCTCTTCAATCTTATTCTAAATATAAATCCCATTGACAGCAGTTGGCATTGCATGTACAACATAGAAGGCAGAATTTGGCTCAAGGAATAGTCCCCCCAACCCCATATGCTCATTGCAGACAGTTTGATATAAATAATTTGGCCACGACTAAAAAAACCATGCCCCGTTTTTAGGATGGAACAATGACAGGGTGTTATTTGGTGTGTGAGGGGATGCCTCTTCAGTAAGATGATGTCAAGCTGCATTTTAACATGTCAACCACTATTAGAGCCTTGGAACACAAAGGGCCAAGATTGTGTCATCAGTTTGGGCAGTAATCCCTACAGATATCAAAGGAGATTTCTACTTAATGTTTAACATGGGTCTGATTTTTTTTGGTGATAATCCAGCCCTAAATATGCATAGTAAAATCCACAGCATGTTTCTTGGAAGGTAGTTAACTATTGTATGTGCACTAGTCAGTCGCTTGACTGCTATTAGCAGCAGCAGCAGCTATGTGGTTCATTCATACCTTCTCCACTCCCTCCCCCTTTTAAAATATGTACTGGTTAATGGCCCTAGCAATGTTTAATTTGTAAAATAGAAATGTTAATAGGCTTATAGTTTTTGTAAGCCAAGTACCAGCCCCAGGGAATTTTTATTTCCAGATGAGTCATGAACACCTGGAAATGGGTGTTTATAATAGAAATATGTAGCCTCGACAATAGTAAAAGATAGCAGCATGCGTAGCTCAAGTGAAAAGCAAAATCAAAATAAATGTTAATAATGCAGTTAGAAACCAGCTTTATTGTTACAACCAGTTTTAAATTATTTACACAATATAAATCTTTGAAAGATACATTCCTTCATTTAATCAATGGTAGAAGGCTTTTATTATAACATAGCTCCAACAACGTTTCGTTCAAAAGAAACAGTTCACTCCAATGAAAACTGATGAATGAACAGAACATATGTTAACTCCATGACAAAGAAATGATTTTTTTTTTAAAGATTGGGAGCATTTTATTCACAGGACATATGACTTAACAGCAACCTAAAAATGAGAAAACAATGAAAAAGATGTTGTGGAACAATGAAATGACATTGGAAAGTATTCCTATTATCCCATAGTCCTATCTTTGCAAGTGTTACAGGGCTTTGGATAGCTGGCTAATACAAATTTGTGAACCAACAAATCTACTTCAAGTTATATTTGTTTAAGATACTGATACATTCTCAGTGCTGAGACTAATCAAAAGCTCTTATGTACAACACTGCGTTACACTACCACAGACTGTATCTGAGATACACAAATGAAAAAACGGTCATTGCAACAACAAAAAAACCTCCACAAATTTCTGACTGAAGATTTCACAGCAATCAGGAGAAGTAAACAGCTAAAATTATAACAAAGATTAGAATTTTTGTTTTCCAGTTTATTTTGTGCATTTTATAATATTGTGTTTGGTAATTTACACTGTTCCCCCCTATAAGTCAGTTTCACATTGCGTTTTGTGTGCGTTTCTCCCCAGTTGTGTGAAAAAAAATATATATATACATATAAAGATAAGTGATTTTAAAACAAACATGATCAGGGGCATTACATGAAACTACAACTCCTATCATTTTGCAAACATTAAGTTAATGCTCACACCATCCATGGGAGACATGTAAATTCTTCTCCATTTTTACAAGTTGAGGACACTGAGGCAGAGAAGCTAAACAGCTTTCAAAGGCCACAAAGGGAATCAGTATCAATTCCTGAATTAGCTGGTATTCATGGCTCTCAGTCCCGTGCTCAGACCATTCCTCTGACACTACTGGACTGTTTTCAATCAACTTTTCTCTTGACAGTGAATGAAGAAGCTATCATTAAAGCATCTGAAGTAAGAGTATCTTCTAGACCATTCAGCATTTTAAAGAATCAAATACTTCATATTATGCAAACTAGCCAATTGCGCACAGACAAAAATACAGTACAATAGTTTTAGAAGATTCCCTCATTTACTGTAACTAGGAACCTGAAAAACTACACAAACAGCTCAGTCAGTAAAGCCACTTGAAGTCAGACAATGGAATTTCCAGTCTCGTCACACCACTAGAACAGCACCACACAACTGGCACGTGAAAGCAATTTACACATTTTCTTTTCCATTCCAGAGGTCTGTAGGCCACAAAGTTAGTCATGTACCCTCTGGACTTGTGCGGTTCTACCACCTTGGAGAGCCTCATTCTAGCTGTGCAGTTAGCAAAAGGAACACCTACATGGCGCAAGAACATGGTCAGCCTTTTGTCATATCCTTCATAACCAACAAATCCACAGTAGCAAATGTATAAAAAAACAAAATCAGTTGTGATAATGCACACCACCAGCACTAGAATCTCTGGAAATGTGATCCAACTCTTACTGTTCAGCAACTGTAATTACATCCTGCATGGTATGATTACACTTGCACATATTTAAGAGCCTTTTCAAAAGGCATCTAAGAACCTATTAATCAAAATACAAAACATTAAAACCCACTGAAGAACCCAACTCAAATTCACAGCCAGGTAGGATGCAGCCAACCTTCCCGATAGCCTTCAAAACAAGCCTCCCCAACAAAAGGAATTACATTCCAACTGGTACAAAGAATGAAGGTTTTACCAGGAAATTGCTGTTCTATTTCATGACTATATCTATTTAAAAAAAAAAAAAAAAAGTTGTTTTGGTGGAAAGGAAATAAGGGTATACTTTAATGTCTCTTAACCACCAACTGCCTTCTTAAAGAAATCCAGGCTTCATCATGCTGGAATGAGTTCCCTTTCCTTTATAATCTGATCCAATAAACTGCCTAAGTATAAGGAGGTCAAAAAACAGAAGTCTAAACACGTGCTTCAATTGGATTATTTCCTCATACCTGTATTTATTCCCTTCCCCTCCAATATTGACCTTTTGACTCTTAGGCCTTTGGGATCTAATTACCATCAAACAGCACCACTGAAGATCCTAGACAATATTAACATATATACCTTCTGAGTGTGTATGTGTCTTTTGTCTGGTATATTTATATTCGATAAACAGGATAGAAGACTTGCACCAAGATGTGTTTGTGAATTTGACAACCAAAATATTTGAATACGCCTACCCTCCATATTTTATGTACCAACATTTTCCAGCAAATCTATTACACATAGCAGTGGCAAGAGACTCAAAGCTCTTCTGTTTTCACTGTAGATAGCTAAAGAACTTAGTTTAAAAATTAGATGGCAGTTTGTATATGAAAAGATGTTCAGAGAAGCTGGTGTACAAAACTTTACACTTCACTTCTGAGGTTAATTCCCTAATCTCCAGGGGACTTCCTAAACCAGAAACTGATTATGATACTAAGTCTTTATTTCTTTGTATGGTGGATACAGTGGCCATTCATTATTTGAATAAGGCTAAGTTTGATGGGAATAGTTCTGGCTTGCAAACAGTGAAAGGATACTGCATCAAGAAAAATGGAATTAATGTCCAAGGGAATTCAGTTAATAGATTACAGTAAGCACTCAAAGGGAATGAAGATACCTGTAGCTTGCCATAACTTTCCTTCGAAGTTGAAATACTGGCATCAACAGCTGATTATTTTATTAAAAGCAGTACCAAGTCTGCTTCAAACTATTGCTTTTGTTCAACTTGTATGCAAGATATCAATAAACTGTTTAATTTTACTACAAGTCCAGGGAAGGCAGCTTTTACATTGAGAGAGAAAGTTGTGTACTAGTCCTGTATTTTATCAATCTAGGCTTCAAAAAGAATGTACCCAGCCGACACCAGTTTCCATAAATATGAATTGGCTACTAGTTAGTTGGTACCTTAGCTACTGTAGCATTCTGGAAACTGATAGAAGTATCTTAATTATTTGGCCTTTTATTATACCATAATAGTTGCACAACAGTAAAGAATCCTCCTGTCATTACACAGCTTATGTACACTGGAAACGTCTAATTTAGGAATTTGTCTACATGTTCCCTTAAACTTCTGTCACCACAGGAACAACAATACGTCTTAAAGAAGTGTACTTAAAACTTCCACGTTTTCAGCAGATACTACTGGCTGCCAATGTTTAAGATGTGAGTATCAGATTTAACAGTTTCCCTATGTTGAAAGACAATAAATTTACCACTAATTAGCATTTTTCATTTGCCTTGTTACTAGAATAGCTCTTCCCCACAACTAAGCGTATTACTATTCATTTATCCCCAAAAGCAAGGGAAAATAAAAACACATGGAAAGACAATGGCGGCAGTAGACTATAATGGATACCTTATTAACATGAAACATAAATATGCTCCATTAAAGGTAATGTATGTGATTATCACACAACACAGATGCCTTGAATATGGTCAATTTAACAAAAAGTCAGCACACACAAAGTTGGATTTTTTCTTTACATCAAAATTTCTACAAAATAGGAGAGAGTACAATGCAATACACAAGTCCATAAATGCAAGATACGGTACAATTCACATTAATTTACAAATGGTTATTTACACTGTTGTATATACATATCCAGTCAGACCCGGTTAATGTGAGTCAGTTTGACAATTCCTTTTTCAAATGCAGAAGAACGCTAGATGAATGAGTTTAAAATTACCTGACACTGGCTATTATTTAAAAAGCTCTGATGCTTATTAAATCAGACACGGATTAACCTGGTCTGATTGTAGAAATGTGTCAGAAGAAAAAAAAAATTCACACAATTCTGCTTTACAAAAGCAACCAGGCCACTATGGTCTATTGACTGATGCTGCACATGCATGAATGCCACTGCTAACAACCTTCTTTATATTTACAATATAGGTTTAACTATACAGTAAAAGTTATTAATTTGGGCATTCAAGCCTTTAGCTTAACAGAAAGGCAACAGAGTATCTTCTTGGCAACGCAAAGCCAGGATGGATGTTTCTAGAGCTCTGAGACATTTTCCTTCTTTTTAAATAGCCTCAAAATACTAAGGACGAGGAAATGAATTTTAACAAAACGGGCATTCCTTATTTTGAGGCTTCAATAGTTCACCCATGTTCAGGCCGTAGGGTATTTGCAGTGACAAACCCAAGTTTGCACCGTGCACCATCCCAAGTTCCCATTTGAACATGTTTGTAGGCTACCCTCTATAGGAGAGGAAATTCTGAGTAGTTATGGATAAAACTGTTGAGGTGTGAGACTCCAGGTGACTGGCATTTCATTTTGGAAAAAGTAACTACTTCCTAATAACATCTCTCACAAACAACCTGCTCTAGGAATTTGAAATTTGTTGCATATTGCTAGTCTTAAATGGAAGCCATTGCACAGCCATGTTTTCTAAAAATGGATTTTAATGTGCAATATGAAAATGCAAGTCTCTACTATACTGCAAAGTCTCCTATTATAACTCTGTGATAAGTCTCGTGCTTCTTAAAAATGGCTCAAAGATTACTGTATTTATAATATCTTTGCCTCAAAGTGTTTTTGAGGTTTGTGAAAGGAGTTCAGTGGAATTGAGCAGCTCAACATGACTGAGGCTGAGATCCAGTCACAAAAAGCTTACGTTCTTTTCCCCTGCAGAGATTGTTACCTGCACTATATAAACAAACACCTCCTTTAAAAAATTACAGTACAATTCCAAACTGAAACAGTACCAGCATTGGAAGAGCTACTAGGGCAGGGAGACAATGGAATCTGTAAAATGCACAGGAGACACCCTAGCTCTGGCCTCTCCCTCTTGCAGAAGGAATGATCTGCAGTGTCACCCTCTTTTGACCTGAATGGTTAGCCCAATTTTCAAGTTCTAGCAGGCAGTTTCCAATAGGAGGAGAGACTGATGATGTAATCAGGTATTTCTTTGATGCCATCCTGTTCGTACATTTTTTGTTAAGTCCTGCTTCCCACAATAGGAATCGAACAACAGCTGATTCTTTGCTCACACAGTTAACAAGCCTCTTTCAGCCAGCACTTTACTCAAGAAGCTCTCATTCAGCTGTTTTCTCTGGGTCAAACTACCAGGGCTTCTTTGGACCTTGTGGTTCTCTCATCAGAGAGTATGGGACACCACTCTTGAATAGCCAAAGAGTTTGAAAAGAATTAGGGCTAATAAGAGCTGGACTGTACTTCAGAATAAACAGACACCGCTGTATATATTTTAAAACAGTTCTCTTTGGGATTGTTAGAAAGGGGGATCTGGTAAGTGTTCCAATTTACCAGGTTAAAAATAAAACTTTGAAAGCTCACTCTCAAATATGTATGTGTTACCAATGCCAGAAATTAAGTTGTCACTTTACTCTATCAGGAAAGGGGTTTTTGTTGTTTTTATTTTGAAATAATTTTTTTCAGGATCCAATACTAGTACTCACACTAAGTAGCACCTTACTTCAAGAGATGTCTCGCTGAAATTAAAGGGACAACTTATGAACCAAGATACTACTTAAATGTGGGTAAGTGTGGCAGAATAATTCTCTTAACGAAGAGAGAGCTTTTCAGGTACAAAGATTAAAAAGCTGTTTGCTGTCTGTCACTTTCATGAGCTCTAGCAACATCCTTGATAATGCTACAGAAGGAAATGCCATTTCAGTTGGTCAGTTTTATTTAGACTATGAAAAGAATCTGTCCAATTTAATGAACTAGTTTAGTAAGTACTAAATAAGACTTACCCACTTTCAAGTTTTTTTTATGAAAAGTTTATCCATTTATATTAAAATTTTAAGAATGTGATTGTAAGAAATCCACGGTTGAAACCACCAGGTGATGAATACAAACTAGTTTTAAGGAATAAAACTTGCTTTTGTAAAATAACAGAACACTATTTAAAATGATGTATAAGGTGAAAGTTTTTCCACCCATGTCATTGCTTTAAGCATCCTGAAACAAGGTATGCTTCTGTAAAGCCCATCTGCATTTGACAATATGCTATAAAGCAATATTGAATAAATATTCTTGCCGAGTCTGCAACTGGCTCCCCATAAAATCTACTCCTAAGGTGAGTGTGTTTGCACATACTGTATGTGCATACACGCAGACTTTGTACGTGTGGGCACTTCAGTGACCAAAGTGCGAAGTTTTTTCAGAGTAATAATCAGAATTGATTGACTGCTCAACACCACAGCAATTTCCAAGATTTAAAGCATCATCCCCAACCTCTCTCAACATACAGTCACAAAGTAAACATTTTCTTTTCAATTCACATTTGTATTTCAAACCATTCTTGGTATAATAGCTTTTTAAAAAACATTGAGGATGATTAAAGCCCCATTGTTCAAACCTCACACATTTCAAGAACATCCTTTGAACATGAGACTTTGGGCTACTAATATTTTTGCCATCAGTACAGCAAGAAAGCCAGAAAATGTAACAAAATCTATAACTACTGGACCTAAGTATTTAAAGACAAGAATCCAAGCTGGAAAAATGAGGAAGGAAGGAAAAAGGTTTAAAATCTATGTATCCTTTAACTGAAGTGGTATTGTTTTGCTCCCAAGAGCAATGGGATTTCATGCTCACTGTTTTAAACCCAATAGTCTATCATGTTGCAGTAATATATATAGTTCAGAACATAAGGAATTTATTGAGATTTTGGAATAGCGGTCTTTAAAATAAATGGAAAAATTTAACAAACAAGAAACTCTCCCATACAAGTTAAGGTTGGTACATTTCCTGTCAGATCCTATGCAGGTTCCTAAATAATCAGGTGGCCAAAAAGCCTTCAGATTTCTACTATGTAATAGTAGCAGAAGGAAAGTCAAAATGTTGATATTTAACCCTAGTAAGTAGATAGGTCTTGCTATAAAATGTAAAGTACTGTGATGCAGAAAATTGCTTTTATCCTCATCTTCCTTCCCTCAATTACTTGGTACCAGTGATTGGCATTTCAAGAGTAAATGACCACTATTCATGTTTTTTTTGTATACAGTTAAAGATTAAGATTCTCTACTGACCATATACAGTCTTTATATAAGTTAATGTCACTTTAATAAAATAAGTTGTGAAAAAACAAATCCTTTGGAACAGTTTCACTGCCTGAACTCAACCTTTACAGAAATTGATGAAAGCAGCAATGGAATCATGTTAAACTCATAATAAATAAATCACATACAACATATGTTAAATTACTTAGGTAAGGATTAAATTGCCATCTCTACAGCCTTATATAGATTTAGCAAATTTCTAATCCATTCTATATCAACAGTAGGTATGCTCTTCTTATTAGATTTAACATTAAGACTTGTTTAGAGGCATCATTTGTAAAGCAAAACAACCAAGTGAACATTACAGAACTTAAACAAAATGTTTAGCTTTTTCAGTATCTGTTCCCAGAAAGGATTCTAAGGATCGCTTATCCACTTGAGGAGAACTGAAGTTCTTCATTACTCGGGAAGCTTTAATGCTGTGACCTCTGGCTTCATTTTGAAATACTGGTTAAAACGAACAATTGCGTACCTATTAAAAGGATAGAATTGAAACAAAGTTACAAAGAGATGATAATTCCTTAAGAGTCTGATCATGTTTATGACAAGAGTTGTGAAATCTTATTATAAAATTTCACAACAGCAACATGCTTTTGTGGAGTACCATGTGATGCTTTTGTTTAGTTTATTGTGCCATCTACTGGTTACTATCCAGTGTCTTTTACCTTTGAGAATCTTATGACTGATTCACTAGTCCAGTGAGTTTCAATACCAAATTCAAGTGAATAAATTATGATCTCAACATAGTATTTCATCAGCTTAGTCACAAGTTACTAGTCTGAGTCATATTAAGTATGAACTAAGCTAGCATCTTAACTGCTACAGCAAAATTTCCAAAAAGATGCACAATCTTGTCATGATAAACTTAATAGGTTCTTCTTCATATTGCAAGGGGCATTCATTTGACAATTTTAAACATTTTTCATAAGAACATGAAACTCCACAATAACATCAGCTAGTATCTTCAAAAAGGACACTAAAAAGAAAAATATTTAGAATTTATTAGACTAAATGTCCCTTGCAATTTGGAAGGAAGGATTTTTATTTTTTTTTAAATAAGAACAGATCTCCTGGTTCTTAAATCCGAGCTCCATTCCTACCTCTGCCATAAACACTTATGTATGACCAAGAACAAGACACTTAACTTCTGTGCCTCTACTTCTCCCATGCAAATGCCACCTACCAAACACATGCTCGTGTGGCTTAATCCATTAATACTTGTCAAGTGCTTGGATAACGCATGCATGGAAGACACTATATACTGGAGCACAAGAATTTTTTATTTTATTTTATTATTTTGTATATAAAATACAGGGTTGACTTTTTCCCCTCAAAAAGCAAAATAAATCCATTATAAAATCCAGACTTTTATGAATGAACTGACATTACCCGGACATCCTGATTGTCTTAATAGAATCTCACCATAAAAATAATTGTGTACGGTCATCTGTGGAGCATCCTGCTTGAACATATTATTAACAAAACAGGATCAATTTGCTCAGACCTAGTGTAGTTCTGAAAGTCAGGATTCCAATCGAGGAAAATAGATTAGTTATTTATAGACAGTACAGTCACTTACCCTAGAAAATCAAAGTCAATGGTGGAATATTTGGCTTGAATCAGAGCCCACAATCCCCAAAAGAAATGAGAGGCCTAAAGAGAAAAATAATTGGTTAAAGATTATTAGCTTAATGTTCTGTAAAGCAAGTATATGTTAAAAGGAATGAGCAAAATGGCTTGTCTGAAGGACTATTCTATAATTACAAAAAGAAAAAAAATGTGATTTTATAATTAAAGATTTTGTTCTAAAATGTAAGTTTTCTGAAACCAGATACCAGCAAGTGTTATAAACCCTAATGCTGTCAATTAGATGTGTAGAAAAAACACCTTGACATGGGAATCTCCTTCTAGAAAGGGTCTTGTTCAATAGCGTTAACAAATGACCTATGCTTCAGTTTGATAAAGAGAATTCCAGCAGTGTACAACCATTACAAATCTACATACTTGTTTGATT
This sequence comes from Trachemys scripta elegans, assembly GCF_013100865.1. Taxonomy (NCBI): domain Eukaryota; kingdom Metazoa; phylum Chordata; order Testudines; family Emydidae; genus Trachemys; species Trachemys scripta. The sequence continues at coordinate 116,469,229 of NC_048298.1, forward strand.
GTGTTTCAGATATTAGATATTATTTGGTACCAGAATGCTTCACTTTCCAGTGCTGCTAATGAGACTAACCATTGAAAACTCAGCATTTCCATAAGTTTCAAATCTATTCTGACCCCACTTCCTGTTAACGTTTAGATAAGTAGTTTGTAAGCATATGTTCAATGTCAGACTGAAGCTATGGATTACATGAATTATACGGTTGCTAATGTGTTTTAATAAACTTTGAAACTTGCGTGTTGTGGCCATCAGTTTCACAATCCCCTTGTGAAAGATGCATATGATTTCTGGACCACCCATGTTGCAAGTGATACTTCATACCTCTATTTATGTTCTGTAAATAAAAGCTTACAATAATGACCTAAATTGTTTCCCGAAGCATCCACATAATCCAAGTATTGTACTTAAATTCCTTTACTAAGGCTGTATAGTGTGAGTGCACATCTGAAAATATCTCAAAGCACAGGCATGTTAACATCTCACTAATGCATTTATTTAAGTTTTGATCAATTTGTCTAATGGTAGCAGTTTGGAGTTTTACACTAATACTCATTCATTCTAGTTCCTGTTTTTTCTAACATGACCTCACACATTAATGAAGTTTAGTCAACATTAAAGGAACCCTTATTTTTTAAATTTTACAGTATTTGTACAACTTGTGTGGTCTACAGATCGGTCTTAAGCTGTTCAGTAAACAGAAACTCCTTCCCCCTCCCCTCCAGCATTAATATGAACAAAGTTTAGAGCTCATGAAACAATGCTATATATTCTGAAAAATAGAGTTATATAGCTGCAAATCTAGCTTTACTAATTTAAGTAAATGGGACAGCTGAATATAATTACCACAGCTGGTACTAACAGCGCTAACAACAAATGAGCAGTATTTTCTAATAAAGACTCGTCTAGTGGATCATCCTCTTGGAAAGCCAACCAAAATTCCTCACTATAACTACCAGCCTTTGCCAGAAAATTGGAGAAGCCATGTATAGATTAGTCAGATATATATGGGCCAAAAAGTCAGAAAGAGTACTGGAATCATAAGGCCATACTAGCTGTCCAGAGTTGCACATCCACTGGCATACTAGGCATTATAGTTGCACTTGTAAAGACTTTATTTTAGCCTAAGTAAACGCAGGGTAAGAGGCACTGCTGCCATGATACCTCATGCTGTCGTCTCCTATACATAGCATGAACAAGCCTGGACAGTACTTAAACTAGACCAGGGATAATTTAGAGCTTTAAGAAGTGGTGTTGGGAAGTCAGTTCTAAGCAATATTCCAGCACTGTGATAGCAGATACAGCTTTTCAGAGGCAAATCAATGGAAGGAGAGGAAGGATGGAAGAGCATCTAGGACCAGAGAGCCAAAATATCAGCTTCTTGCTATACATCAAGACACAAGTGTCCTATGTACAGTCTTCAAAGTACGTTTGATGCAAAGAACTTCAGTGGTTCCTTTTATTTTTCAAACACAGAATTTTGGTCTTTGACAAATTTTATTTACTGTAAAGTCCTATATACACACACACACACACACAACAAAAAAAACAAAAAAAAACAACAAAAAATCAACATCAAACTCTTGAGGCAAAGCCACATTAACTTTCCTCAACTCAACATTGTCCTGCCAAACCCAGGGTTGTGAGTTCAATCCTTGAGGGGGCCATTTAGAGAACTGGGATAAAAATCTGTCTGGGGATTCATCCTGCTTTGAGCAGAGGGTTGGACTAGATGACCTCCTGAGATCCCTTCCAACCCTGATATTCTATGATCAACACAGGGTGACTGATTTCAAACTATCAAGTTAAACCTTAATGCTATTTAGAAAATTTCTATGGAAGGGACACACTTACTGCTCCAGCTACATGTTACACAGTTCAATATTCTATTACTCAGATTCTTTGGTTCTCAAATTAAAAATAATCTAGGATAAGGCCTGGTAAGGCTCATTTCACTACATATGGGGTCAATTCAAATCCTGATATCTATTCCTTACTACTAAAGCCAGGAGGACTGAGAATCTATCATGCCAGCCCACCTTTATTGGCCAATATGAAAGAACCCTCCATGACTTAGGCCTGGGCTACTTCTGCGTAGCTGAAGTTGAAGTATCTTAGTTCGACTTACCTGGCCGTCCTCATGGCGGCGAGTCCACCGCCGCTGCTCCCCATCGACTCCGCTTACTCCTCTTGCCGAGGTGGAGTACAGGCGTCGATTCGGGGATTGAGTTATCGCATCTAGACAAGACGCAATAAATCGATCCCCGATACATCGAACACTACCTGATCCGGTGGGTAGTATAGACATATCCTTAGGTTCTTCCTTGAGACTGAGAAATCTCTCAATCAAATTGACTTTACTTACACTACTGCTGGAGGGAAGCTATATCCTATGAAGAACAGTTGCTCCTCCACAGAAGAGGGTTAAACAGAGGAGTGAAAGGAAAATCTGCAGTGAATTTAAACGTGTTGCTTCTAGATGATGGATTCTAATTGGCTTTAGCTCATCAGAAAGGCCCTGACCTAGGGAATAAAGCCACTAAATGTATCCTGATAGTAAAGGCCTAGCAGTGAGGCCATTTACTTTCCAAAGATCTACATTGAGTTAGTCTAACACATAAACAAATAGAAATTGAACAATATTCATTGCACAATGGTTTCCATCAGTAAGAAAAGCTGACACTTATATTGTACTAAAGATTTCCTGCAGGTATTGCATAATCTTAAGACTGCAAGTTCCTTGGGACAGGGAACTCACTATTTGGCTGGAAAGTGGTAAACATACCTGGGGTGTTGTATATACATTAATAATCTTGAGAAACTTACCAGTGCAAATTGATTGACTTGCACATATAGGACTTCTACCTCTTTCTCAGTAACATCTGTACCGAAACCTTTATATTCCTTGTATGCCTCAAGGTAAGATCTCAGCCACTGCTCTTGTAATTCTCTATCTGGATAAAGGCTGTAGTCTACCTCACTCACTCCTTCAAAAACAAAAAACAAACAAAACAAACAAAAATAATTAACATTTATTTATATATATTTTTAAAAAGTCAGATGTTTGACTTCACAATTATAAATGACCAATACTTTCAGAAACTTTGCAAATGTGTACCATATTTAAACTAAATATGAACAGATTCGGATACTCATATCAATGAATACCCCTCAAACCCAAATGAAAAACAAAAAAGAGGACACTAACATTATGAAAGATTCTATGCTTAAATATGTATGCTAGCAATGGTCAAATGTGTATTTGTGGTCTGGTATAATCTGAACATCAGCAAGTTACAATTGTATGGGGAAAGTCCCATGAAAATAAAGCATCTGTATTATGAATTTTTTCCCCAAAATCTTCCCAGGAAAATTCAAAGAGGGCTATAAGATCTAGTGAAAGAAGAAAATAGATTTGCATGCAATCTGAATCCTTGTTACAAAACATGAGACATTCAGGTATACTTATATTTCATCAAAAATTAAGCTAATGTTTCAGAAAGAAACACAAAAGGAACCTACTCAAATCACAACTCTATTCCCTTTCCTTCCCTCTCTTTGGAACTGTGAAGTTTCGTTTGTCTCCGTTGTCTAATCTTCTCATCATTCTTGATCCAAGTTCTCCTCTCTGCATATCATAAATCTGCTCCTATCAAACCCTACAATTTTGCCTTGTATACTACTGCCTCTGCCTCAACTCCATCTCCGCTGAAATCCTCACCCACACCTTCCTCTGTCTCCTGGATTAAATCCCCTTCTCAAGTCCAAGTTCTCTGGGATTCGTATTCTGCACATGGTAAAATATAATCTTCTGTATATAAGAATGACAACACAACTCTCTTCCATTTCAGGATCCAATTCAAACCTTTTTAAAGCCCTCCTTGGATTTGCTCCTGTTAAGTTCCTAACCTTTGTCAATCTCTGCTCACCCAGCATTAGCCTATGCAATATTTACTCACTGGTGGTAGAAAGTGGTTCTCTGCATTTTCTACCATGTGTTAAAAACGACTCCCTACAGCACTCCTTCACCTGAAATCTTGCCTATACCTCTTCAAGAACAACAGTGGGCAAGATTAACTCTAAAGTGTTTGGGGGACAATAAAATACTCAACAAAACAAATTGTACAAACAGGTTCCAAAGAGTACGCTACATTGTCATCAAGGAATTAAGAATTTTGAAAGTGAATTACCATGACCACTTTAGAAATACACAACCTGGAAAACACTATGACAAATAGATCAAGATTACTTAAACTTCTTGTACTATATTTACATTGCTGTACTGTAAACATTATGGTGGAATTCCCACTATAACCCCATTCCCAAAATAAACAGCATACAGGTAAGGTATGTCAGGCACTCCTATTTAAACTCTCCAAGATGAGAGTACTGTAGAGGGACATTCAATGAACTAGACTTGACTAGATAAGCTACTTTTTGAGCAAGTATAGCCTTTCCGATGTTCCTAAACCTTAACTTCTCCCTATCACACACAAATCTGCACATTAGCTTTGATTCTTGTTCTGCACTTCTCAGTTTGTCAAAAATCAAGTCAAAGCGAAGTCTCAACTGCAAGTTGTGCAAGGAATCACAAGACTGTCATTTGGCGGTAGAGGTTATTATATATGAAGGCAACTGTGAATTTTCCACACCGTATCTGCACTGGGAGGGAAGGAGCATCAGTGCCCCTATGATATTGTTTTTAATACCACAGAGAAAGGATGATCTCACAGTTAAGGCAGAGCTCAGGAAGTTGGAAGTTCTAGGTCTATTTTTAGCTCTGCCAGACTTCTTGCATGACTTTGGCAAAGTCACAGCCTTCCCACATCTTAAGCTATATCTACACTACACAGCTTTTAGTAACATGGCTTCGTCGCCACAGCCATGCCACTAAAAGTCACGCATTGTAGCTGCTGTGCGTCGACTCTCCTGCCGACAAAAAACTTCTACCCACAGCAAGCGGTGTTTGAGCTGTTCACACTGGCATTTGCCGTGGCAAAACTTTTGTCTTTCGAGGGGGAGGTTCTCTAGCTCCTCTGAAAGACAAAAGTTTTGTCATTCAATCGCCAGTGTAGACATAGCCTAAGTTCCCACAACTGCAAAGTAGGGACATAACTAGCCCACCTCACAGAGATTTTAAGTTGAATTCATCAGTGACCGTAATACATTTTTGTGACACTTTCCTAGGGAGCCCAGGACTGTGAATCACCTTGTTATCTGCTTGCCACCAGTGCAAACAAGATTTGCTTGTGCTCCCTGACCTCACCAGTCTGTTAGGAACCCAAAATATTTCCTCAGGCTATGCCAGCCCTTACTTTGCCTTGCAGGTTATCAGTAGGTGTACCCCAGCTCCCAAGCTCCACTGAAAGAGTCCCTCTGTAGTATCCAGCCCCTATCACAGGATACGCACAGAAATTACCAGCTAAGATGTCCCCAAAGGATCAGTGTATACACAGGTTGACTGGTACAACTCAGGATCGGATTCTTTATAAAAATCACAGAACTGAGATATAGGCATAGTGAAACAATCGTAAGTATATTATCAAAAATTAAAAGATAAGAGATAAGGCTAATAAGTGGAAACAGAAATGATTACATATAAAACAAAGCATAACACGCTTCTTACTAGACTAAACTTAACTTTAACAGGCTAACAATCTGTCTAAAAGCTATCTTATCTCACCCAAAAGCTATCTTGCAGAGTTTCCAACTAGGACAAGTTGGGATCCTGTTTTCACGAATGTAACTGCTCTGCCCGATTACTTCCTCAAGTACAGGATAACAGGGTGCTGTCCCTGTCCCGTTATACGCCAATAAACCTTTAAAGTGCGCAAGACAACGTTCCCCCCCCACCCTGCTGTTCATCTATTTTTCTTAAATCTCACAAGCCTCCATGTGCATTTAGCTCAGACTGGTGATTGTGGATAAGACAATACTCAATTTACATTTCAAAAGACAGATGGATAAACATCTCAGGTCTGGCAAGAAACCAGTTTCTCACTTCTCGTGGGGAGTAACCTTGCTACAAACTATAAGGGCAAGTCTACACTGGCAGTGCTTTAATGTGCCTTGTGTAGTTGTGGCGCAGCGCTGGGAGAGAGCGCTCTAAAAAACACCACCTCAACAAAGGGCGTGGCTCCCAGTGCTGGGACACTATTTACACTGGCGCTTTTCAGCGCTGCAACTTGCTGCGCTCAGGGGGGTGTTTTTTCACCCCCCTGAGCCAGAAAGTTGCAGTGCTGTTAATTGCCAGTGTAGACAAGCCCTAAGAACATATTTTCAGTATATAGACATATCAGTATGTTACACACAATGTACACAATGTTACACCAACCATATGTGACCAGCAAGATTCAGACTTTCACTTAAGATCTTATGTGACAATATTTAGGGATAAATGCTATAAAAACAATGCGTTATGTGTAGTGAGTTTGACAGGCCTATGGGAGTTGCTATTACAGAACAGTGAAGCCTTTGCCAGTTGGCACTGAGGGGTTCATTATGGTCACAGTTTTGAGATCCTCAGATGAAAGGCACTATATAAAAACAAAAGACTCATTGTTTTATTACCAATTAACTTTTAAATGGGCAATTCATTTTTTACCTGCAAACTCATTGAAATGATTTCCAATATCATAAGCCAGGTAGTTGTATCCAGAGTACTCATAGTCAATGAACTGTACATCACCTATATGAGACACAAACATGAAAACGTAAGAATCCATAACAAACAGACCAATGCCCTAATTCAGTGCTGTCCCTAGACATCTGCCAACATTTCAGTCTCACTGTTTGTGCTCATTTGCATGCACTCTTGAGACACTCCAGGGTAAGGCTGTGAATTTTATGGTATGAGCTTCACTTGACAGAAAATATACAGTCTGATCAACAGCTTGCTTCAGTATTTTACTATGTAATTTAGAATCAAAATAGCTATTTCAGGTTTCCATTTCTACCACAAGAGGGCGTCAGTTACCTTAGAAACTCAGATTCCGTTCTAATGAGAAATACTATATAAAAAGACACTTAGTTTTAACAGTAGGTAGAAATACAGATTACTTGTCTATCTTTTTAACTAGCAGAGTTATAGGTACAATATAAGTAATCCAATCTACTTTCTTGACAAGCAAGTAGTGCAGCCTGACTACAGAATACATGTAGCACGCACAATCATTTTTTGCAAGACAGTGTTTCTCCAATTATTCAACAATCTTCTCATTTTGATGATGGCGTTAATGAATTTAGTGTTATTTCAAGCAATGGCATGCCATGTTTGAATACCCATCTCAAAAACAAAGTGCCTGCAGGTATTAAGTAACAGAAGCCTTACAGCATAAAGTAAGCGTGGACAAAAGGAATAGCGCTACCCCAAATGCTCCTTTGTTGCTTAATGGCTTTTTACAAAAAGTTTATCTGGCCAACTGGGAGGGCAGTTGTGGGAAGTACATCACGTCCAGATTGTATGGCCTTTGAGTCGCCTCTGGTAAATCCATTCCACAGCAATAGTCAAACGGACACCTGGAAATCAGGTTTTAATATAAGCTAGACAGGATTGCTACTGCTCTTGCAGTCTCAGAAAAAAATATACTATCAACTACTATAACCATCTGAGTGCAGGGGGTATATATTTCTGACGACTCAACACGACCCACCTCAAACGTGTTCAGATTTAAATTTTGTATTCCTCCATATTGAGCTTTAATAACTACTAATGGTCATTCAATTAAACTCTATTCCTGAAATATGTTGTAACTATTAAACTCCTTCCAAGCTGCATGATTATTCCTCTATAGGTATCAAGTTTACCCTTGCTAAAAGGTTGTACTACAAATTTCAGAGACTCTGAAGTAATGATTTTAATACATATTAAGCCATAATAATGAAGCAAATAATTTTGCAATTACTAATGTTGACTATTCTCTCTCAAAGCCAAAACTGAAAGTTTAATCCTTGAGCAAATTTAACACTAATCTGAAATTAGAAAAATATTTTAAGTTTGATCTGAATTATAACCTTTTAGGAGATATGGGGAAATATTTTAACCCAACTACATTGCAGCTGTTATTTCCTTAAAAGACTGGAGGAGTTTAAAACTGGACATTAAGGACAAGTTAAAATGTGTTATAAGTGTCCATGAGCATGCATCTCCCGAGTTACCTTCTGCACAGATAGAGTGCTTTGGTAATTTTTTTCAGAAACAGCATGCAGCAGCAAGTATTTAAGATTTCAATCAGTGCCATTACACATGTTGCCACCCATTCCACATATTTATTAATTCAAATGTATAAAATGTGTCGATAAGCACCCATCCTTTAGTCTAGTACCTATCTCATACAATTAACATAACAAATGTAAGAAGATTACTTAAATATTTACCAACCCCGCAACCCTCACCTCATGCTGGGGGGGGGGGGGGGAAGGATGAGGGAAGAAGAAGTGGGCTTTGCAACCTGCCTGGAAGGTTAACAAACATGTTCTCGGTCAGACCAACCCAGGGAAGTGACTAAAGCAGAGCACCCTTCACAGAGAACATCCAGCCAGCAGTACATGATAAGAGGTTCCCATGATTTAAAAGCTGTTAAAAGTATTGAAAGCACTGGAAATTGATTTTACAAGGGCTGCAGTCCAAGATCTCATAGCAAAGTCACAGCTTAATTAGAGTTATCTGCGTGGCAAGTCCATGAAACAGATAACATGTTTCTTGCTGTTTCCTTAATAGTGCTGTAGATTTAAGCACATATAACCTCTAAAGCTCATCTGTTAAATATAAACCAATAAAAATGCACAGCCCAACCCTGGTTAATGTTTGTTTTGTCATAGGATTGAACTAGCCAGTACAAAATCCAATAATTTTAAAAGTCTCTTGTATTCAGGATTTTGCATATAAAGCAGATAAAAATAGCAGGTAAAAAGCCTGCTTGAAAAGTATCAACTTAAGACATACTTTAAAAAAAAATGTTTAATCCAAATTTTATCTCAGACTGCAGTGCCATTATTCTGATTATAGCTAGCCTTTATTTAAAAATGTTATTTCCAGTTATAGTTAATGGTTTATAAAGTAAGAATATGAAGCTAACAAGATACAGATGAGGCTGTTACCAGGCTCTGTGCTCTCCTTTGGGGGAGGTGCACGTGAACAATTGATGCGATAAACCTCCAGTCAGTGCGTTTAAGTAGCACGGTGCACGCCGCCACATGGCAGCAACAATGGCATACCTAATCTGTAGCAGATGAAGAAAATTTGGCACACTCACATTTGAAATGACACAACTTTAAAAAGAAAAGTTCTGCATTTTACTGCTCTCCTTTTTCAGACCCATTCTACAGTGGAACTCAACCTTAAATTTAATTTTTGCAACAAGTATTAAGGTTAAAGATGCACAGTTCCCTTCAAATTTCTGTGTCAAGAAAGTATGAACAGACAGGGTCACTTCATTAATTTTTATTATAACATTTTGCTATAAAATAAGGCAGGTGATAAAGAGAAAGTGAACTGACTTGTCTGATGTTATCACTGCATTCTTTAGATTAATTTATGTTTAAAATTATAGGAATACACTCTAAGAATTAGTAAAGATGAATTCATCCAAAAGAGCAACTAGTTCCCAGTATGATGAACTCTGAGCTACTAGCAATTTATTAGTCTTTTAGATTGGGGTTTTTAAAATGTCTAAGTCTACTCCCATTGACTTCAATAGGAACAGCTAGGCCAATGCGGACTACTACTAAAAACTTCTCCCAAAACAGAAATCTAATACCTGAAGTACACTTGTGGAATGTGCAACCTATAAAAGTGTTATATCATAATTGTGTACTATTGTCCACTGTAGAGTTTATCCAGACAGAAGATATTTCAAATTGAAGCATCCAACATTCTATATCTGAAAGGCAGTTATATGTATTTTATCAAAGCTTTAATGCTGAAAGCTACATACTATTTCACTGTTCATATAAAAATGAATGTGTGATCTGCAATGTGCTTGTCATTTTATGTTTGATGCATTTAAAATTGGGTTTATTAACTGAAATCAGAGGTTGGGTAATCCACAGGGGATTTGCTGACAGTCTTCAAGGAACTGACAGTCAAGAAATGATGACTCTCCTGTTTCTAGCTGCTCTTTATTGCACTGTAGATAGTTCAACAAACTTTACTACTCCCCTGACATAAGCCACTGCTGTATGAACAGAAAAAGAGATAACTTGTGATAGTAAATGTGAATGGAAGTGCCCTGCAAGGTAATATCTTTATTAAGAGCGAGTGATACTATGAAAAGTAGTGAGAAAGCCTGAACTAAACAAAGCTTAATGTAGCAGGGTGTATCACCTGGCTGTGATGAGAACGTCACTACAAAACCCCTACCACAGAACAAATACCATCTCTGAGACACACACTAAAATATGTTCACCCAAAGTTAAAAAAAAAAGCAGAACACTTAACTTCGGCACCTAGTTACAGTGACCTGATTTCCAGAAGTGCTGGGTAACAACCGTCAATGGAATCTGTTAAGTGGTCAGCACTTTTCAAAAGTCAGGCTGCTTATGTAGGTGCCTAATGTTAAGCTATTTTTAAAAATATTTGCCACGATTAAGAAAAGTGAGGAGTAACTGAAGATATTCTAGAAGTGTTGGAAAGAAATCTGATGCTGACAAGCATTAGTAATAAGGTATCTGAGATTACTCGGAGAGTCTAGAAGAGCCTTTGGAAACTCCTGCTCAAGTTAAAAAAAAAAAAAAAAAAAAAAGTCAAGAGCATCACGACAAAAGGGTTATAAATAAATGCCTTCCAACTGTCAGTTACTTAAATTTAAAACCACAGTTCACACATTAAGATATATTCAAGGGCAAGAAATGAAGTGAAACTGTGAGCTATTTCTTTCAGAGAACAAGTCTTCTAGGCAATTATAAATCTGTTATGTAAGATAACACTATTGAAGTTTTTCATATCCGGAGTGATTAAACAAAGCAGCAAGAGGCAGATTTATCTGAGCCACAGCATGAGCAAATTCAACTCATCAAATGAGTGATGCACTCCATTTAACCATGCTAGAGTTCAAAATTTTATTTCAGTCTCTCTTTGAAAAGAGAGTTAGATGTTCAGGTTTAAGAATTCTTAAAGCCATAAGTGACAAAGTATGTTTTTTCTGTATGTATATACATCAATCTATTTTTAATATCTAGCAGGTTTTAAAACCCTGTGTAGACTGGAAATGAAGTATAGTCTTTGAAAGGGTAGAGTTAAAAAGTTGAGATAAACAATGGTGGGACTATCTATTCTGAGTGAGCTAGTGTAAACTGACCACCTGTGGCTTTTTAAATAGTATGCTGATTACACTTGGCCTAAGCATGACTAGACAACATGCTAATGAAAGTGCTACAAACACCAATGATGAATTATAGATTCTGTTTGTGCTGGTTTAGACCCAGCCTCTTTAGAGAGCAGATCAAGGTGAGATTGAAAGAATTGATATGAATACTGCTGCATAATCAGAACTTTTATCTACCTTCCTATATTTAGGCCAGTAACAACTCCAGAAAGCGAACTGCATCTTTAAGATTGTTCTTTGTGCTCTTATTAAAGTGGCTTCAAAGAAGAATTCATTGCATGCTGATGCTTAATTTTTAGAGGTTTTTTTTTTTTTTTTTTAAATAAAGGATCTTTATTTGGCTGAACATACTTGATATGATTCATGTTTGCATGTTTAACTGTTGCAGTTAAAGTTAAAGCTGAGTTTCCACTTCAAAAATAAAGATGAAGATCCTCCTTCTAAGACTGTATTATGTAACAGGTTTATAAATTTTTGCACCGTAAAAGTGTACAGTACAAAATATACAGCTTTCACAATATACAAATACTCATTTTGCAGATGGCATTGAGGTTTGGTTACTATAAGAATAGTACCTGTTGTATCTCGGTATTGCAGAGTTCTTACAACAACGTACATGATGTGCTGCAATATTCAAGCATGTAAGCTTTAATGGACACAGTCTAGCTATTGCATATACTTTCAAATCTTTTCCCATTCAGTTATTTACAACCAGCTCGAAGCCTAAGTGCTTTACATTCAGATTCCTCCCTCCTCCCCACCTTGTCCCCAAACACTAAACACTCACACACTGGTTATTGTAGGTTTGCTCAAAAGTGATGCACTGCTGGCATTGTTTTTTTCCTCCACTCTGTTTATAAAAAAGAGAAGCATATAGCATTTGTTTTCAAAGTGGGAATGTTAAGCTTATCAACCGTGATAGTGAACATTTAACTGAATTACAGTTTTTGTTTAAGCATTTTACACTAAAGCATGGTTCTATTATGAAAAGTGACTAAAAATAGCATCTTTTCTCAGTAGGTCTGATCTGTGTATTCAGAATCAGACCTGTTGACTTTAGTGACAAAAATAATTTTTACCCCCCTTTTTAATTCCTATTAGCGCTGCAGAGTCAACAACTGAAGTTTTTTCCCCTGTCAAAAACCTCAACAAAATTGCTTACTAACTCCTACTCAATAGTTAGAACTAACTCAACAGTTAATTAAAATTAATAGAATTACACAAGTATGCAAGGGCATATACTGGAAGATGATGGTGCTGCTAAGGTGTAGTTGATGGCTACGTTGGCCTGCAGAACATATAGCACTAGTATTTATGTGCAAGAAAGAAAGACCTAACTCAGAAGAGAGGTCGCATATATATGGATTGCAGCTAAAAGATCTTTTACTTGTACAGGTCGAAGGAGCACAGTTGATGTAGAAATGATGTACACAGCCACTTTTCAAAAATCAGAAACAACTTCAATATTTATTTTGTATCCAATTTTATGTAAGCTCCATAAACTAAGACGTGACGCCTCAATTACTGCTGAATGTCTGATAGAGAACACCTTAAATGGTGTTCACATTCATTTTAATGATTTCAAACAAATACGTTGGCTTTAGTGGTAAGCTAATTGTCAATGAAGTGATAAGTTACAAGATAATATTAAATTACTCAGACAAATCTGAAATTAAATACTTCTCTTTAAAGAGAAAGTCTTCACTATCTCAATTGTAAGCTTCCCTGCAACTACCAACATGCTTCTACAAAATTAACTTGTTACTTTCATTTCAGCTCACAGACTTCTGGGGATTTGGGAGGAGGTGAGGGAAATTGAGGTACTGGTCTCGTTAAAGCATTTTTCTGCACCATAATATCCCTGTTTTCAATGTCCCAAATTTACTGTTGGTTCACCACGTTTGCCTGTTGAATGTATCATTTAGTAACCGAACCTCAAACCACTAAACAACCAAACCTTAAAAGGAATAACCTTAAAAGGAATTAAAGTTTTCTATGAGAACTTTTGATAGTTCCTTGTATTTAAAAAACAAAACAAAACCAAAAAACTAGGATTTCTTTCAAGAGTTCAAGTATTTACAAGATCTGAAAATAATGAACAAAAATTTGATTTGCCGTTTCCAAGATAAGCCTACTCCCTACCTCTGAGTTAAAAAATAATATTTACAAAAATATCTTCAACATTAAGATGCCTATGTACCTCATATGCAGGATATAAACTGAGCCATTGAAAGTAGCGTAAGTATCATTATGATACTTCACCCTGGGGAACTCCTCCTTGGCACCAATGTATCTGACAAATCAGAACAATACATTGATAATACAAAGTAACCTGGAGACATTAGCTCCTAAGGTTGTTGAATGCATGACAACCTTTTATAAATGTATATGAGATTTCTATTAAATTAGAAAGACAAAAAGACAATTTGATAGTTTGAAATCCATTTTTACAGACTAAATCATTACAGTGAAAATAGGAATATAAAGATTTTTCTCCACATGCTAAAAACATTTTAGAATTAAAATTATGGTTATAGCTGCTAAGACAGTTAATATATTTATACAAATACTGCTAACATTACATTGAACTTTGATTTCAAGCAGCAAATTTACTTCACTTTCTACCATTAGTAAAAAGTCATAAGTGATTTAATGAATTTGAATTATAATTCTATACCCACCCTAAGACAATTGCCACAGAACACAAATACAACACAAGTATGGAATGAAGCACTACTTACTGCTGTGTTCAATACCTACCTTGTTTCTCGTTGTAGATAATATTCTTACACAACAGATCATTGTGGCAAAGCACCACTGGGGATCCTAGATTTGAGAGTCTCTCCTTCATCCAGGCCATCTCCTCCTGAAGGATTTGAGGACTTGGAACATCACTTAAGAACCTTTGGGGTTCAAAAAAATTGAAAAGTTTCTCTTCTGAGCATAGTGTTAATAATAAAGGAATTATACAGAAATGTATACATTAGTGCATTTGGTCAGTTATTTTCTGTATTCCCGTTATTTCAACACATAATTGAGTAAGCCATCTTAGTCCAGATTTCACTGCTCACTCTTGTAGTGAAGTCACGGAAACATAAGATGGGAAGAAGGCAAGAATTCCTATTACTTTTACAAAGGTGACTTCTTTAAGAACAACTTGGCTCTCAGACATGACAATATCATAGTCCTAATTGTGGGAGGAGAACAAGATTAGTAATGCATACTCTTTTCAAGTGGAAAGGAAAGAGCAGGAAGAATATGGCCAAAAAAAATAGAGAGGATGGTCAAACCCATCACTTTAGTCTGCTTTTTAGGAGCATTTACATTGATATGGGCTGGGGGGATGGAGTGTCTAAAAAACACTCTGGTTATGTTTTCCCCCTCAGCTGGTTAATAAGGTATGTGATGAAAACTGAGACAAATGAGTTATTAAAAAAGTAATCAAATATTTAATAAAATAACACTTACCGTTTATTTACTTCCTCATCTGTAAATTCTGTAGGTATGAGTGAGAAATATTTTCCCATCTTCAGCCACATGTTAGATTTGGGGATCCATCCATTGTGTGCATGAATAGCATGGATTTTAGCAAGCTGCCTGGCTATGAGTCTGTAAGATATAAAGGTTATTGTATTGCTACGTTCTTACTTTTCAACTGGTGACAAGCAGATTGCCAAAAAGCATTTGGTAGTTAATTACTGCTTTCTTGACATTTAAATCTCTTTTTTTATATTTGTCTTATTGGTGACTTTTTACTTGAAATTTTAAATTTCATCAGGGAATACATAGGTCACAAAATTTCCTTCAAAAAGTTGGTTTCCCCAAAACATATACACCTCTACCTCTGTCCTCGGGAGCCAAAAAAATCTTACCGCGTTATATCGAACTTGCTTTGATCTGTTGGAGTGCGCACCCCCCCCCCGAGCGCTGCTTTACCGCGTTATATCCGAATTCATGTTATACCGGGCTGCGTTATATCGGGGTAGAGGTGTATGCTTTATAACGGAGAGGAGCAAGGAAGTGTGGGAGGCAGGGGGGATGGCTCGAAAGAGCTGAGCACTGGCAGACAAAGCTCAACAGCACTTCCTTACTCCTAAAATGGTGCCCTGCGGCCTGCTGTAGGAGGAGGGAGCAGACTACCTACAAGACCCAAGTCCGATCCTTCCAGACTGGATGGGAAACAGTGAGCTATCATGGCCACGTGGAGGGAGAACACTAGGTTGTGGCAGAAGAGCATTTGGATACTAAAATGTGTACACAGTCAGCCATCTCCATAAGTTCTTCTGTGTATGGTTATCAATAGCATGCTCCACATTGACAACTTTCCTATGCATAGATAGGGCCCTAACAAATTCACAGTCCATTTTGGTCAATTTCACGGTCATAGGATTTTAAAAATCGTAAATTTAATGATTTCAGCTATTTAAATCTGAAATTTCACGGTGTTGTAATTGTAGGGGTCCTGACCCAAAAAGGAGTTGTGGGGAGTCGCAAGGTTATTGTAGGGGGGAGGATGCAGTATTGCTACCCTTACTTCTGTGCTGCTACTGGTGGCGGCTCTGCCTTCAGAGCTGGGTAGCTGGAAAGTGGACAGGGCCGCCCAGAGGATTCAGGGGGCCTGGGGCAAAGCGGGGCAGCGGATATAAAAAAAAGGCGTCACCGCTGCGGCGCTTGTACTCACCAGGCGGTGCTCCGAGTCTGCAGCGGGTCCTTCACTCGCTCCGCGTCTTTGGCAGCACTGAAGGCCCCCCGGCCGCCAAAGACCCGGACCGCCGCCGGGTGAGTAAAAGTTAAAAAGGCGGTTCTAGCCAGGGAAGGGATTCTTGGCCAGGGCTCCTGGGGCTGCTGCAGGGCCCAGGACAAATTGCCCCACTTGCCCCCCCATCTGGGTGGCCCAGGGCCAGGAGTCCAGCACTGAAGGCAGAGATGCCATCAGCAGCACAATGCAGAAGGGTGGCATGGTATGGTATTGCCACCCTTACTTCTGCACTGCTACTGGCAGGGCGCTATCTTCACAGCTGGGTGCCTCGGCCAACAGCCACCACTCTCCAGGCACCCAGCTCTGAAGGCAGCGCAGAAGTAAGGGTGGCAATTCCGTGACCTCCATAAAATAACCTTGTGGCCCCCCTGCAACTCCCATTTGGATCAGGACTCCCAATTTGAGAAAAGCTGGTCTCCCCCGTGAAATCTGTATAGTATAGGGTAAAAGCACACAAAAGACCGGATTTCATGGTAGGAGACCAGATTTCACAGTCCGTGACACGTTTTTCATGGCCATGAATTTGGTAGGGCCCTAGACATTAGTTTCCCAAAATGCACTGTGGAGTTTTAATATTTTTGAAGATGTTTACCTGAATATATCTGGGTTGCAGACATGCTCCGGATCCAGTGCTTCTCCCTGCATGAACTCGTAGCATAGACCATTACTGAAAGTACAGTAGAGTTGTGGCGCACAGCCATGGGCCTGCAACACCCGGAAACTTTTCACTTCCTCATCTCGATCTACTAACAGCTCGGTCTTGTTTCCATAGATTCTAACTAAAACCACATCATCCATTGCGTCACCCACATAGCAACCAATAAGCTTGTTGGTGATTCCATCTGTGAACAGCTGCAATGTAAAAATAATACGTAAGCTACTCAATGATTCTATATTTTCTCATTTGTATGTACTTCAGAAAAATGGGAAAGATGGGTGGAAGTTTTTCCACTTAATGGATCACCCTTAATCCTGTGGATTTTTTTAGTTAATTATTTGACTCAGGTTGAACAGAAACAACTGTTATAACCAAGGTATTTGCTAGTCTGTACATTTTAAACAATCTTTAAAAAAACACAGACGTGGAAAACTAAGTACTGTGGAAAGATGCAGATTTCTTTTTAAAAGGGCATTTCAAGGTATTTTCTGAGTAACAAGCCATAAGGAGAGAGACAGGAGAAAGACACTAGAATTAAGAAATGCTACATACATCAAAGTAGGACTGTAATAGGAGTTTTCAGGTAAGCAACTGCTTTGAGATCTATTCAGCAACACAACCCACCCCTTCACCTCCCCCCTCCAACAAAACAGGATTTCAGGACATTGTATTGAATTTTTCAAACAAATAAATACAGCTAGGCAAAGAACAGTAATTCCATTTTGAGGAGGATTTTAAGATTTCAAAATTTGGTTTTGTTCTATGTCAGGACAAAAAAACCCTGTTACTTACATCTAGAAAGACCGCAGTTACTGTAAGGTGTTGTCCATATACATTCCACTTTTGGTGTGCACGTACCCCAGTTCAGATTGTTTTGGTCAGCAATGTCTCTGCTGGGGCCTTGCCTGCACCTTAAGTGTCCTTAAGCCTCCCACCTGAAGGATGGCCCCAACCAATGCAGAATGCTTGTGTTTTAGGACTCTATTAGCAGGGAAGGAGGGCATGTCACAAAATACATATGGACCACCATTCATTCAAGTGCTTATCCACATTATATTCCGCTGCTTTTAACTCAAGCAGCAACCTAGATCGTAAGTAGTGGGTGACAGGAGTCTACCTGAACAATGACTGTGAGAAAGCCATGAAAGAGTTAGCATCAGATCTCGATGCTGCTATTATGGAGTGATGTTGGGTGAACATACATACTGAATCACAAGTACCTGTCCTACATCTCCAGTGTTGGAACACCCATCAAAGAGCTTCAGAAGCTGCTTGAACTCTTGTGGAATGAGCTGTAACACTCAATGGAGGGTCTTTGTTCATAGAATATCAGGGTTAGAAGGGACCTCAAGAGGTCATCTAGTCCAACCCCCCTTGTCAAGCCGGGCCTTAAAAACCTCCAAGGAAGGAGACTCCACCACCTCCCTACGTAACGCATTCCAGTGCTTCACCACCCTCCTAGTGAAATAGTGTTTCCTAATATCCAACCTGGACCTCCCCCACTGCAACTTGAGACCATTGCTCCTTGATCTGTCATCTGCCACCACTGAGAACAGCCGAGCTCCATCCTCTTTGGAACCCCCCTTCAGGTAGTTGAAGGCTGCTATCAAATCCCCCCCTCACTCTTCTCTTCTGGAGACTAAACAATCCCAGTTTCCTCAGCCTCTACCCATAAGTCATGTGCTCCAGACCCCTAATCATTTTTGTTGCCCCCCGCTGGACTTTTTCCAATTTTTCCACATCCTTCTTGTAGTGTGGGGCCCAAAACTGGACACAGTATTCTAGATGAGGCCTCACCAATGTCGAATAAAGGGGAACGATCACGTTCCTCGATTTGCTGGCAATGCCCCTACTTATACAGCCCAAAATGCCGTTAGCCTTCTTGGCAACAAGAGCACACTGTTGACTCATATCCAGCTTCTCGTCCACTGTGACCCCTAGGTCCTTTTCTGCAGAACTGCTACCTAGCCATTCGGTCCCTAGTCTGTAGCAGTGCATGGGATTCTTCCGTCATAAATGCAGGACTCTGCACTTGTCCTTGTTGAACCTCATCAGGTTTTTTTTGGCCCAATCCTCTAATTTGTCTAGGTCCCTCTGTATCTGATCCCTACCCTCTAGTGTATCTACCACGCCTCCTAGTTTAGTGTCATCTGTAAACTTGCTGAGAGTGCAGTCCACACCATCCTCCAGATCATTAATAAAGATATTAAACAAAACCGGCCCCAGGACCGACCCTTGGGGCACTCCACTTGAAACCGGCTGCCAACTAGACATGGAGCCATTGATCACTACCTGTTGAGCCCGACAATCTAGCCAGCTTTCTATCCACCTTACAGTCCATTCATCCAGCCCATACTTCTTTAAACTTGGCGGCAAAAATACTGTGGGAGACCGTATCAAAAGCTTTGCTAAAGTCAAGGAATAACACATCCACTGCTTTCCCCTCATCCACAGAGCCAGTTATCTCATCATAGAAGGCAACTAGGTTAGTCAGGCATGACTTGCCCTTGGTGAATCCATGCTGACTGTTCCTGATCACTTTCCTCTTCTCTAAGTGTTTCATAATTGATTCCTTGAGGACCTGC
The DNA here is from genome assembly GCF_013100865.1 of Trachemys scripta elegans. NCBI lineage: Eukaryota > Metazoa > Chordata > Testudines > Emydidae > Trachemys > Trachemys scripta. The sequence goes on from NC_048298.1 coordinate 116,488,549, forward strand.
TCCATGATTTTTCCAGCGACTGAGGTGAGGCTGACTGACCTGAAGTTCCCCGGATCCTCCTCCTTCCCTTTATTAAAGATGGGCACTACATTAGCCTTTTTCCAGTCATCCGGGACCTCCCCCGATCACCATGAGTTTTCAAAAATAATGGCTAATGGCTCTGCAATCTCATCCACCAACTCCTTTAGCATCATCGGATGCAGTGCATCCGGCCCCATGGACTTGTGCACGTCCAGTTTTTCTAAATAGTCCCGAACCACTTCTTTCTCCACAGAGGACTGGTCACCTTCTCCCCATATTGTGCTGCCCAGTGCAGCAGTCTGGGAGCTGACCTTGTTCGTGAAGACAGAGGCAAAAAATGCATTGAGTACATTAGCTTTTTCCACATCCTCTGTCACTAGGTTGCCTCCCTCATTCAGTAAGGGGCCCACACTTTCCTTGACTTTCTTCTTGTTGCTAACATACCTGAAGAAACCCTTCTTGTTACTCTTAACATCTCTTGCTAGCTGCAACTCCAAGTGTGATTTGGCCTTCCTGATTTCACTCCTGCATGCCTAAGCAATATTTTTATACTCCTCCCTGGTCATTTGTCCAATCTTCCACTTCTTGTAAGCTTCTTTTTTGCGTTTAAGATCAGCAATGATTTCACTGTTTAGCCAAGTTGGTCGCCTGCCATATTTACTATTCTTTCTACACATCGGGATAGTTTGTTCCTGCAACCGCAATAAGGATTCTTTAAAATACAGCCAGCTCTCCTGGACCCCTTTGCTCTTCATGTTTTTCTCCCAGGGGATCCTGCCCATCTGTTCCCTGAGGGAGTCAAAGTCTGCTTTTCTGAAGTCCAGGGTCCGTATTCTGGACTTGTTGGCTAAATCAGAGCCATATTTAATGCAGATAGAAATCTAATAAAGTCTTTGTGCCTGACCTTTCATCCTATCTAGAGGATATCAAAAATGGCTCAGGTCCTGTCAAAGTAGAAGGCAAGTGCCCAAAGTACATGGAAAATGTGATGCTTAGCTCCCCTTTGCTGGAATGTGACTTGGGAAAGAAGACAGGCAGACGTATTACCTGACTGTGATAGAAGTCAGGGGCTACATCTGGCAAGAACTCTGGGTGAGATATCAAGGTCCCCCTGTCTTTATGAAATTCTGTGCATGGAGGTCCTACCGAGAGTGCTTGTATCTTCCTCACCCTCCTAGCAGATATTATTGCTACTAAAAAGGCTGTATTGATCAACAGATGGATTAGAGAACATGCAACTAGAGGCTCAAAATGGGAGGCATGAGGACACTCAAGACATAGGTGCGACCTCAACTGACATGGATGACAAACAATAAACAAGTGCTTGGGGGTAAATGTGCACCAACAGTGGAATATACATGGATAAGCACTTTAAGAACAACCAAAAATTTTCAGAATTCTCCATGAAAAAGGAATTACAGGTTTTTGTCCAGATCTATTGGGAGCCCCATTTCCAGAGTAGGCTGCTCAGCGGGCTGCCCTGGTGCTGAAGTAGCACCTGGCGGAAGTTGTGTGGGCAAGCTGGCCAAAAACCAGGCAGACAGGTTTGCAGTGGAATCTCATCAAAATCAACAGGGTTACGTGGAATACTTCGTCTGACAAATCAGCAAACTCTGGCAAGATGTTTTGTTGAAATTTGTAACGACTAACTCTATAAGTAAGGCTTGCTTCATTAGATCCAACGTCTCAGGGAAATGTAAAAACTGTGTTTGAAAAGTAAAACTTTTAAATTCTCAGGTGACGGGCCTAGTTTTAGGAAAAAATCTGCACAACAAATAGAAAAGCGATTGGAAACAGGATTTTACCATGAATACAGAACAACTTAGTGCAAGGTTACTGCAATTTTAAATGAAAAAGACAGGCAAGAAATTTGAAGTCATGGGCCCACAGAAACCATAATCTGTATGTATAGAGAATTTTGTATTGGTGTTTATGCCATTACATTTGTGTCTTCAGTTACCCCCAGCTTACCGTAGTTAAGCTTGCTATAATAAGCACTGATAGAAAGGTTTTCATGAATTTTTAAAGTGAAAACTCATTGGTCTGAATTCCCCTCTAGTTTTTGCAAACCATCTTTTACACCATTGTGCAAATGCATAAGTTAAAAGAAAACTGATTACTAAGCTATTTCATTTTCTAAGATGAGCAAAGTGCAAAAAAGAGTAAAGAGCCAGCACAAGTGATGTATGCTAATCAAAACTAAGAGTTTAGGTGTTATTAGTAACAACTGACATTCATTTTAGAACACTAATCTGACAGTGTTCTCCTTACAAATTTCCATTAAAAAAAAAGCCTTTTAGTGGTTACTCTCATATTGGCTCACATTCAAATAGAGGAATGCAGCTTCATTCTGCTTTCCTACACACCTGTGGTGCTCCACATGTGCATCTTGGTATGTACACTTGAAGCCCTACCAAGCACAACAGTTTCAGCCCAATAAGTAATTTTCTCAAGATGTTCCAAGTGCTCGGAGAAACAACCGTTTATAATGCAAGTGTCCTCTCAAACGTCAATACAGTATCTCCAGAACACTACAATAAAGTGTTAGTTGAAGACTTCACAGCTTTCAAAATGAACAGCTTTACTTAATTCTGGGCATTGTTTCAGAATAACTAAAGGCAGAACCAGACTTACAATATTATATGTTATAGCAATATGCCTTAGAGACTAGATTCTTGTACAATTTTTTAAGTGGAAAAAATTAGGGCTGCCGATTAATCGCAGTTAACTCACGCGATTAACTCAAAAAAAATTAATCACGATTAAAAAATTAATTGTGATTAACTGCTGTTTCAATCGCACTGTTAAAGAATAGAATAGCAATTTAAATTTATTAAATATTTTGGATGTTTTCAACATTTTCATATATATTGTATTCTGTGTTGTAACTGAAATCAGTGTATTATTTTTATTATAAACATTTGCACGGTAAAAATGATAAACAAAAGAAATAGTATTTTTCAATTCACCTCATACAAACACTGTAGTGCAATGTCTTTGTTGTGAAAGTGCAACTTACAAATGTAGATTTTTTTTTGTCAGGTAACTGCACTCAAAACCAAAACAATGTAAAGCTTCAGAGGCTACAAGTCCACTCAGTCATACTTCTTGTTCAGCCAATCGCTAAGACAAAAAAGATTGTTTACATTTACAGGAGATAATGCTGCTCGCTTCTTATTTATGTCACCAGAACGTGAGAACAGACATTTGCATGGCACTTTTGTAGCCGATGCTGCAAGGTATTTATGTGCCAGATATGCTAAACATTCTTATGCCCATTCACGCTTCAGCCACCATTCCAGAAGACATGCTTGCATGCTGATGGCGCTGGTTAAAAAAAACCCTGCATTCTACCACATATTTCATGTTATTCCAGCAGTCTTGGATGATGACCCAGCACTTTGTTCATTTTAAGAACACTTTCATTGCAGATTTGACAAAACGAAAAGAAGGTATCAATGTGAGATTTCTAAAGATAGCTACAGCACTCAACCCAAAGTTTAAGAACCTGGAGAGAGATGAGGTGCGGAGCATGCTTTCAAAAGTCTTAAAAGAGCAACACTCCACTGCAGAAACTGCAGAACCCGAACCACCAAAAAGAAAATCAACCTTCTGCTGGTGGCATCTGACTCAGATAATGAAAATGAACATGCGTCGGTCTGCACTGCTTTGGATTGTTATCGAGCAGAACCCGTCATCCGTATGGACGCATGTTCTCTAGAATGGTGATTGAAGCGTGAAGGGACATGTGCTAAAGATTCATATCTATTACATAAATGTCTTGTGACGCTGGCTACAACAGTGCCATGAGAAAGCCTGTTCTCACTTTATAATAATAATAATAATATATGGAGATATCCTATCTCCTAGAACTGGAAGGGACCCCGAAAGGTCATCGACATTTCAGGTGACATTATAAACAAGAAGCAGGCAGGATTATCTCCTGCAAATGTAAACAAACTTGTTTGTTTTAGCGATTGGCTGAACAAGAAGTAGGACTGAGTGGACTTGTAGGCTCTGAAGTTTTACAGTGTTTTTGTTTTTAAGTTCAGTTTTGTTTATACATAATTCTACATTTGTAAGTTCAACTTTCATGATAAAGACATTGCACTACAGTACTTGTATTAGGTGAATTGAAAAATACTATTTCTTTTGTTTTTTTACAGTGCAAATACTTGGAATCAAAAATAAAGTGAGCACTGTACACTTTGCATTCTGTGTTGTAATTGAAATCAATATATTTGAAAATGTAGAAAACATCCAAAAATATTTTTTTAACCATGTGATTAATTTTTTAAAATCGCTTTACAGCCATAGAAAAAAAATCAATAGGAAGGGCAAATCTAAATTTTCCAATTACAAAGGCCTTTGTGCAACCACAGATCTAGCAGAGTTGGGAATTTCGACCCAGATTTTTAAAAGGTATTTGAGCATTGCAATGCTGAACAAAGCAACTTCTAACTAATGTAGGAGACAAAGTTTCATTTTCAAAAGTGACTTAGGCACCTAAGTCAATCAGTCACTGCAATGCTCAGTGTTCTAGATTCCTTTAAAGTCTGGACCTTTGTATCTTTAAAAAAATAAAATTAAAAAAAAAGCAGGGAAAAATACATTGTCTCTAAAGTTAAGAGATTGTTGTGTTTTCCAGGTCAGGGATTATCTAAATTCAGAACACAACAAAAAGGTTATAAATGGACAAAAATGGAGAAAGGCAAGAGGAAGGACTATGGTTACAATAATGCGATCACATGATTATTCTAAGGCATGTATGTCTTGATGGTTAAATAAATTTGTCTTTTTTTAATCCCCTTCTTATAAGTGATATTACATAAACAACCTTAGATTGGTTTGCCGTTTCACAACAAAAAACATTAAAAATGCAGCCTATTTATTTCCATATACTGAAGATGAACTCCCACCCTACAACAAAATTTATAATTAAGGGTGAGATATAATGTTTGCTGGAATAGGGAAAGAGAAGCCATAGCCTAGATTGTTTTCTTATAACTCATTTTCTTATTGCTACAGACATACTGTAACTACCAAATTGCATGGCAGTACTTCTGAATAATGAGCAGTATCACAGACAGTACTGGAGGATGCTCTAAAGATGTGGTTGCTTGTATAACAGCAGCCTCTGTCATGTTTCAGCAGCATCTGTGGGGATGCTGTGACATCAAGCTTATCACAAAGCTGCAGATCTATAGATCCACATGCATACAAGTGCTGTTGTACAAAAGTGAAATATGGGTGCTGAGGAAGGCTGAAGAATACTGGATTGATGTTTTTGACTCTCACCATCTTCATAAGCTGCTCCATGTTATGAGGCAGGACAAGATCAGAAATAAGGATATTCAAAGCCAAACCTAGCAATTGTCTCTATCAGTATTAGTTTGGTTTGATGGCTTTCTTGGTATGGACATATTATTAGAATGGAAGATCAACAAATTCTGAAGTGTTTACACCAAGGAATGCCACTACACTACCGGCAATAATGTGGGCACCAAAGGAGGCCGTGGCACAATAAGATTGCCAGTGATGGACAAACTGAAAATATCCAGACTGAACACCTTAAGGACCTAAACAGAGGTCGACCCAGGTGGCATGGTCTGCAAGGAGGCCACGTCCCTTTGGGATTTGCCATGAGGTTTACAACATCTAAATAGTCTTTCTTCCTTCAATCCTTCTTCTTACCGCCCCTGGCAAATCCAATAGCATAAATCAGATTGCTCCCCACTCCCAAACAGAGGTGAGACATGCGCAGAGCTGCCTAGCTGAAGGAGGCTGTGTCTGGGCTCCGCTGACTCTGCAGCTGAACGCCACCTCCTGGTTCCTAGTGCCAGTCGTGCTCCCCTCCTGTGTGTTGGGAGTAGGGTGACCAGACGTCCCGATTTTATCGGGACTGTCCCGATATTTCCTTGTTTGGTGCAATCCCGCGGGCGGCCCCGGGGCGGAGGCATTGGCAGCCCAGGCCCATTTGTTCCCTTGTGGGACCCAAGCAGGACAGGGGGGATGGGGCCTGCTGTCCCCACTCTGGGGCCGCCGCGGAATAGCACCAGCTGGGCAGCAGCCCAGACGCGACCACCCCAGTTGGGAGCCTTCCTGTTTTTTGTGCAACAGTGAGTGACCGCGGTGAGGCTGGGTAAGGGGGGGGGGAGGGTGGAAGAAATGGGTGGGGTGAGGGGAAGAAGAGTGGGTGGAATAGGGCAGGGGAAGGCGAATGTGGGAGTGGAGAGAGGGGGATGGAGAAGAAAAGGAGATAGGGGAAATCGCAGGGGGTGGGGGGAGGAGCGGGAGCCTGGCATGCCGCATCCCCTTGGCAGCAGCTGGGGCTTCCCTGTTAAGCAGGCCCATCGAACCCTCACCCTGAGAAACCCTACCCCCCTACACCTGGACCTCTCCGCCGAGTATGTCCCCCCCCCATTGATCCCTAACCAGCTGCACCTGGACCCCTAACTCATCAAGCCCCACTCCTCCAGCACCCAGACCCCCCGCCAAGCCCCATCTCCCAACACCCAGACCCCCTCCCCCCGAGTCCCAACCGCCTTCACCTGGATCCCCTACAGTCCCGTTGCCCCTGCACCGGGAACTCCCCCAACGAGCTCCTGTGCATCCAGATCTCCCACTGAGCCACCTGCACCCAGACTGCAAACACAGAAACCTCTCACCCCACACCTGGATCTTCCCACCCTAAGCCCCTCCACACTTGGATCCTGCTGGGCTGAGCCTGCCCACCCACACCTGGTGTGCCTGGTACTGAGGGGTGTTTCTGGGGCAGGCCCAGCCCTTGTACTGTGTCAGGGTTGGGTGCAGCCTCACTGCCAAGTCCTCGTACTGGGGGAGGTGGGGGCTTCAGGGTGATCTCCCACCTCAATGCAGTCAGTGGCCTGTGTTCCCCACTGCCATGCTGGAGCCACATTTATGTATTTACAAATAAAATTGGCATAATTTTAAAATAATGTGCACATAATTTGAAATTTTTGGCATAAATTAAAAACAATAGGATGAAAACAAGAGTGGCATTTGGGCTGAGTATCAAGGAAACTGTGGCAGTGAGATATGTTAGATCATTGACATGGTTCCCACTTAGATGGCATGAGACGTTTACAACCAGACTGGAAAACCACCAAACACTGAAAGTCTATTGGCAGGGGTAATGGACATCAGAGAAAGAATGGACCAAGAAACAAATCTGTTCTGGTGCACTGAGATGGATAAGACCCTACTGGAACCTTTCTCCCTACCAGAAGGTGTGGGGAAGAAAAAGGGATCAGGGTGGATGGATAAATAAATAAATAAAATCTTTTTACAAATGAACGAGTTTAAAATTGAATCTGAATTTAATACAAAACTATGTTAAGGCCTAAATTTCTTATAACCTTTTAAAACATTTACATAAAAAGTAAATATGCTGAATCCACAAGCCTTTATCAAAAGCGTTGCGTGTTCTATATAAAGAAAGAATCAGAAGGAAAACATTTAACTTTCGAGGTCAAGCTATATTAATATGGCACAACCGGTCAGATACCGCATTAAGGGTTTGTTTTGTTTAATAAAATTAAGTTGTATATGCTGTTGTGTATTTAATTAAATTCGAGTTACCATCCTAATGCAGCTTGACACAAATCATGAGCAAAAAGTTAATTATCTAGTAAATAAACAATATATCATTCACAATTTTCTAACATGCTAAAAAGGTATAATTAATTAGAATATGAAAATATTAATCCATATAATTGTTTAAATATATATAATTAATAGGGTTGTACCTCCCCAGGTAACAAAAAAATGTACAAATCCGGTGTAAAGGCTCAATTTAGTGGTAAATCAACATATTTTAATGGTTACATCAACCAATGAGAATGCACCTTTCTTTACATCCTAATTGAAGTATAAAGGGAAAAGTTGATGAAAACTGATTTAACCCTGAAAGGGACCCCATTATATTTTTGGGCAGAACACAGTGAGATCACCCTCCAAATTGCTGGAGCTTCTGGTACCTTTACATTTTATAAAAGGTGATCTTTAAATGAGGCTTTTCTCATTTCACACAATACGCATTCAGTACACAGGTCAAGCTCATGAGGACATCAGAAGAGATAATAAAGAACACAATAGTAGTCAGATATCAGCTCTGACACACACAACAGCATAAATTCCTCAATACATGAGGAAACAGTCTGTGTTAACATTAAGACAGACCGACCAACCACAAAGTTCTTCATATTGGTGTCCTTAGCCTTCTGAACTGCTATATAGTTTTCTCATGAACTATTTCATACTTTTTGTGTATTCCCGCCCCCCAGTGCAAGTCTCATTAAAGTTAATGGAAACTACGTACATCAAGGAAATTAGATCTTACCACCTGATAATTTAGAAATTCCACTCAAGGTCCTTATTAGCATCTATTTGTAACATGCTGCTATAAATAATTATTTGCAACCAGAAGTCTTTTAGATTTAATAAGCATTCCTCATGAGCTCTTGTTTGACAGTTTTAGAGGTAATTTTCATGTCCATCTGAATAATACTTTCCATTTTGTATCATGAAATGAAAATCAAAATTAAAAGGCTTCAAAACTAGTACACACAAAAATTAAGTGCATGTAGACAAAATGTATTTTATATACAAGTTTCTTTCTTTAATCATGATGTCCCTAATACAGTATTAGGAAAAGTGTCATTTGTAAACAAACGAGAGATTTTAAAATGAGGTGCAATGAAGAAAAAGGATTCCATGGCAAAGAAAAAGCATGAGATGGGCATCACAAATGAAGAGAGCAGTCTCTGACTAAGGAGAGACACGTAAGGAACAGAGGCCTACATAGCAATGCAGAGTGATCAAGACAACGCATGGCCTAGCGTGGGATGAGGTTCAAAGACTTCACAGAACATCCTGAATACCAGGAAGGAAATTCCAGAAGTATATTCTGAAATAGGAAAGTCGACGTAGGTGACAAAGTGGATGAAATGCAGTTCTGATGCCTGTAGCAGATAGTTTGGCAGGAAGATTCTGGATCCCTGGAAGTATTTTAGTCAATATGAGAAATTAAAAATTTCAGCTGAAGGCCAAGCCAAGATAAATTCTGACTGTTTTTGGAAATAGTAACAAGTGGGCTCACGATACCACACAAGAAATGTGGTGGGGAAGAGAGTTTGAAGTAGAACTTTTGATCTAATCACAGTTAACTCACGTGATTAACTTAAAAAAATTAATTGCGATTAATTGCAGTTTGGATTCCCCCCCCTACATTTTCAAATATATTGATTTCAATTACAATACAAAATATACAGTGCTCACTTTATATTATTATTTTGGTTACAAATATTTGCATTGTAAAAGTGATTAAAAATTTTTTCAATTCACCTCATGCAAGTACGGTAGCGTAATCTCTTTATTGTGAAAGTGCAACTTACAAATGTAGATTTTTTTTTGGTTACATAACTGGTCAATTAATTCAATCTATGCCCTGTTTGTTCTAGAACTGATCTCTCCAGATCACAACTGCAGCATATGGGCAGAGTAACGCAGGCAAGCTTACACTGCTGCTGTCCATGCTAAACATATTTTTAGAAAATTTAGTCTCCAGACTTTCGTCGACAGAGCAGCTTTCAGAAGGAATTAATTCATAATACGTTTTTTAAATATAGTACTGTGTTTCAGTCCATACCTATTCCGATGGTCCATCGACAATTATATTCACAACTCAACTGCTAGCATAACATAATCAATTGCAAATGCTGCAGTTGACTAAACATAAAGGGGTCAGACAGATGGATGAGCGAGTTCTTTTGTTTATGCCAGAAGCAATCTCACTATATAATTATATCTGTAAATAAGATGTTTGATTTTGCTTCTTAAGAATCTTCTCCTAAATAAGAGAGAAAGGATAGTCCAGGTTAGGGTGCTAGCGTGCGAGTCAGGTTCATTTCCCTGCTTCTGGGTGAGTCACTTAGTTTCTCTAAGCCTCAGCTCCCTATCTGTAAAATGGAGATAACTTCCCTAACTCAGAAAAGTGGTGTGTGAATAAATACATAAAAGATTTGAGACACTTAGATATTATGGTAATGGGGGCCAAACAAGGAGTTAAATCAGATGAAAATGGTGACTTTAAATTTGCATCATCCCCCTCCAGAGGATATTACACACAACAGTTATAAGCAGTCAAAAAAATAATATTTTAGAAGTGTCACCTCAGCCTTACCTGTAGTATCACTATAACACTAAACCTTATGAACCAAGGAGCAGAACCAAAAAAAATAAAATAAAATAAAATAAAAAATTGCCAAGTTCAAATATTTCTACAAGCTGACAGGTCATAATTGACATCAAACCTGCCAGGCACTTACACTATATTCCAAGGTGCTAAATGTGGAGACCCTATTACTGAACTATTAAAGTTGAAATTTTACAAGCACAAAATCAAGGAATTTCAGTTACAAGCCATACAAACTAACTCTACTCCACTGACCACAGTATTTTGTTTAATTGAATACAATCTTACTTTCAATATACAGTGAAGTCTGTTTTAAGCGGTCACTGAAAGGACTAGTTTTTGCATGCTTCTGGGTTGTGAACCCCAGAACACAGAAAATGAATTTAGAAGCACTAGCTAGATCCCCAGTGGAAAAACTGTCAGCCTTTCTGGGCCACATTCTGATGCCAACTTTGAGGACTGTAGGTGACATAGGAGGAAATAATTGGCTGGCTGCAGACTCCAAAAGATGAAAATCTGTGTGAATAAATGTCCAGGCCTATACATGATTGCACAAGATTACATACAATTAATAGCAAACAACATAGTGCCTACACCCTACTCCCAATAACATTCATATCGACTTCAGGGGGGAGCACGATCATGCTCTCAACATACAAGTATACAGTGTATCATTTTCACTTAATTTATTTTTAGCTTATATTTCCAATATTACATATTTCAAAGCAACACAAACTAAAATTTGAGACATTTGGAGGAACCCTAATTTCTTCTTGATTATACAGAGAATTGAACCAGTTCCTATTAATCCCTGCATCCTTTAGCTATGTTGCACATTTTGTGGAGCATTAAGGTTCTTCTCCAGCTTTTGTTTTCATGTTTCTATTCAGACACTAATTTGACTTTAACTCCCTTCTTATTATCTTACTCTTGGGTAAATCCAGATCACATAACTTTCTAGACCTACTCTTCAAGTTGACTATGGGTAAAGTTGGGACTTATGAGCTTAAGTCACTTAGGTTTAGAACCACAAAGGTGCTTTGGTGCAATGCTAAACATTGTAACACCTAATTTTTAGATGCCTTGCTGCCCGGTGGAATTTTCAGCCCTTGGGTAGGTGCTCAGGTTCCCTATACAAAGCATGGGGAGAGTCTGGTGCCTAAGAACAGGATTCATGGAAGCCAGCATGCTAATGGGGACCCATGTAAACTAGCCAGTAGGAAATTCTGAGAAGACAGGAGGGGTCTAGGCCCCACCCCTGAAAAAACCATTAAGCACCTAATTCCAGGCTGGAGTGAGGCACTTATCTCTGCTCAGGTGCCTAAGACAGGTCAGCTCTATCTCAGGGGAAAAAAACAGGCCTCCAGCCAAGTATAGCTAATAACCCAACAGTCAAGACACACACTCAGAATGAAGGAGACCTGTTTTCAAATCCCCACGGTGCCAGATTTGGAGCAAGAGTCTCCTACAACCTGGGTGAGTACCTAACCCCCAGGATATAGTCACACATGCTCCCCCACTTTGGCCCAATGAATAGTGGAAGAAGAAGAGTCAGAGAGACCAACATCAGAATACCCAATAACCTGGAGGTTAGAGCACTCATCTGGGATATGGGAGAGAAAGTCAAGTCCATGCTCCAAATCAAAGCAGAGTGGGAATCTGAAAACAGGTCTCCCACATCCCAGGTAAGTGCCCTAACCACTGGGATGTTGAGTATGCTGAGACAAGACCCCTTCTTTCCTCCCCTGCACCCACACAGAATATTCTAATCTGGTCACCCCCAGCTGTCTTTTGTGTGAGGGCCCCACAAGTGAGATATGCGAGGAATGCCTTGTTTGACAATTTTGCCAGTCTTAGGCCTGAGTTAGGATGCTGAGCAGTTTGGCAGTGTCAAGACTTAAATGGTTTTGTGCATGCCTACCAATGGAAGCTTTGTCGCCTAGAGAATTTAGGCATCTCCAGGGTAAGGCAGCAGTTGAGCATGGGTTTGTGGATCTCAGTGGCATCTAAATGTTGGACTTAGAGGCCTAAAGTGGTAGTTAGGTACTTAAGTCTATTTTTGAATCTAACCCTTAGGCCCTTTTGAAAATATTCCCCTCTATCTTTAACTTTTAACATTTAAACAATTTTTAGGTTTAACAACTGCACTGCTGAGCAATTTAACAGAAACATTGGGATTATGGGTAGAAATTGACTGAAGTACCACTTCCTCCTCTCCCATCACATCTAATGTAATTCATTAAGAATAAAGCACCAAACAACAAATGGTATGCATAATTTGTAAATCAATATTGTCATCAGTTAAAATTTAATCTTTTGAATCAGGGGAACCATATTAATGATACTAACCATTCATTATATTAACTATTATTCTGTAGTGAAATAAAACATACCAGTTTTACATACAAGGTCTATAACCATGTTTTCACATTCTTTCCATTTTTGGAACATCAATTGGGAACGTTTTTATTGTTCTGAAATTATTACAAGATCCTCCTGTACTGAAGTAAGGCAAAATGAAGAAGGCAGAATTCTAGCATTCAAGTGTACAAGCTTTAACATATGGGTCAAAAATCATGCAAGTTGTACACAGAACAGAAGTATGTCTGAGACAGCGTGTAGTGGATATATTGACTGACTTGTCCCAAAGTCCTCCTGTTAATATTTTTGGTTTCAATTTTTTTATTATTAAAGATCTCACTCCGGTTACTATATGAAAAGACTTGCACAAACAGAAGAGAAAATGACTATACAAAGTTGTCAAAACCACAATTTAAACAAGCATTTCTCATTTGTACGTAATAGTACACAGAACATTTCAGATAAAAGTGTAATTTTAATGTTGGTGCCCTATTGATTTTGAAATACCTGTTTCATGTCCTTCACTCCCTCTGGCAAATCAACCACTGATCCTCCAGTAAGGGTAAAGAGAGAAGCAGCTAGGTGAGGGTAAATGGAGTAGTCATTTTAAGTGTAAGTATGGGCTTCTGTCAAATAACCTCCAATGTTCAACGTTAGTTATCCGAAAACAATTCTTGCAGCACCCCCATCCATTCCCAAATTCTAGGCCTACTAAGTTTCCTGCACTAACATGTCACTGCAAATCCCACCACTCATTCGGGTCAGGACCTTTGATAATGCAACAATCAATGCTTTGTCTATAATGGAAAGTTGCACCAGTGTAATTCTTTTTTTTTTTCCTGGCAGAAACTGACATGAGTTCATATGCAAATTGTCTTGTATATAGGTTTATCCCACCACTTAAACTGAAATACTTAACCCACTTCCAAATTGACTTACAGCAGCATGTTACTTTTTTTTAAAAAAAAGCACTGCCCTGCAAAACATCACTATTGCCTTATGACAACGTGCAGGGGAGTGAACAGGTGAGCTTGCACTCGGATCACTTGGACACCAATTAGCTCTCCCACAGTAAGATGTCTGAGGTAATTAGATAATCAGGATGGGTGAAAGAAAGAGTCAGTTAGCCCATCAGCCCAGAAGGATAGAGGCACAAGAAGGAAATGCAAGGGGAGTGAGGAACAGGGCTAGCTGAGCCCAGTCTCAGAGGCATCAGTGAAGGGACACTTCTGCTCCTCTCTGGTACTGAAAAGAAGGCTAAAAGCACAAAAGATATGGAAAATAGTCTGATGCATGGAGATTGTAGTGGTGTTTGTGGAGGGAACTCCAGTAAATGGCACTATGAATGCACAATCAGTGCAGTTTCTGCATTGCAAGAAGACAGGAGTGAAGGTGCACCCTGTACATTCCTCTATCAAGTTTAGACAGTTTTCTGATTGTAGCAAAAACTAGCTCAGTTCTCCAAGGTTTCTATACAGTGGATTTACCAAAACAGTGGTGATGGTGAGGGTTAAAAAAAAGCTATCCATAGACATTAACAGTGACTGAACCAGGATTAGGAACCATATCTAGTGTGTTCCTAGGGCACGTTATTTGCTCTTTTCCCCACATCTTACCCCAAAAGAGTGGCTCAGTTTTTGTCTAGAACAGGGGTCGGCAACCTTTCAGAAGTAGTGTGCCAAGTCTTCATTTATTCACAGTAATTTAAGGTTTTGTGTGCCAGTAATAAATTTTACATTTACAGGGGCAGCAGATGGAACCCCAGACTGGCAGCGGGCTGAGCGGACCGGTGGCCGGAACCCCAGGCCGGCAGTGGGCTGAGCAGCTCAGCCCACTGCCGGTCTGGGGTTCATAGACTCATAGACTCATAGACATTAAGGTCAGAAGGGACCATTATGATCATCTGGTCTGACCCCCTGCATGCCGCAAGACCCTTCCCTGTACTCTACCGTTGAAGTCCCCAGTCCTGTGTTTTAGTGACTTCAATCGGCTGAGACCCTCCTGCTAGTGATCCCTGCCCCATGCTGCGGAGGAAGGCGAAAAAGGGTTCCATTCGCCGGCCCCTGCCGGCCGGGGTCCTGGTCACTGGCCCCACTCAGCCCGCTGCCGGCCAGGGGTTCCGTCCATCCAGGCCGGCAGCGGGCTAAGCGGGGCCGGCGAGGGGGACCCCAGGCCGGCAGCAGCATGCCACAGTAAATCAGCTCGTGTGCCGCCTTTGGCGCACATGCCATCGGTTGCCGACCCCTGGTCTAGAAGGACCACACTCTTAAGGATGAAAGGGTAGTTCTTTCAATCTTTGTCTCTCTTCAGGCTGTCAAACAAAGGTCCAACAACAACTGGCAGTTTTTCCCCTGTGAATGCTTATATAATAGGTATTTGATTAAGACCACCAATGTACTTTATATTAGAATATAACACTTGACCAATATCATCCAAAACCACACTTCAAAAAGCTCTTCGGGCCTTTTTGCTGTCAGAATAATTGTCCACTACCAGTCAGTGAATGTATGGCTGAAACCTAATCAATAGGGAATTTTTTTTCAATTTTAAGACTGTTCTTTTAATTTGTTTAAAAGTTAGTTTAGCCCTCTCTAACATTCATTTTTATTTCTATGGCAGGAATGAGCTAGAGTCCTCTGATGCAGACTATATCACCTTGCTCAAAGTCCAAACCTAAAACGTTCAAATCTAACCATGAAATGAGAGAGAGAACTCTGATCCTTTTAAACAACATTCTCCTTTTAGAAGAATCAGTTTCCTAAACCAGATTAGCGAATAAGGTGAACAATCATTTTTAGCTACTCTTCATGTTCTTCAATTCCATGCAGGCACTTCCTTTCTTTCCTTTATCCCTGGCAACAGCTGAGGCCTCTCTAAGAGTGAATTTCTAGATCAGAGGTGGACAAACTACGGCCCGGGGGCCACATCAGGTCCTTCGGACATTTTAATATGGCCCTTGAGCTCTTGCCAGGGAGCAGGATCTGGGGCTTGCCCCGCTCCATGCAGCTCCCAGAAGCAGCACCATGTCCCCCCTCTGGCTCCTATGGGTAAGGGCAGCCAGGAGGCTCCGTATACTGCCCCAAGCACCACCCCCGCAGCTCCCATTGACCAGGAACTGTGGCTAATGGGAGCTGCAGGGGTGACACCTGCGGACCGGGCAGTGCGCCGAGCTGTCTGGCCAGGCAGAAGCTGGAGGGGGGAAACATGCCGCTGATTCTGGGAGCTGCTTGAGGTAAGTGCTGCCAGGAGCCTGCACCCCGATCCCCTCCCGTGCCCCAACCCCCTGCCCAAATCCCCCTCCCGCCCTCTAAACCCCTCGGTCCCAGCCCAGAGTACCCACCTGCACCCCCAACCCCTCATTCCCCAGCCCCCACCCCTGCCGCCGGAGCCTTCACCCCCCCCCTCCAACCCCCTGACCAGAGCACCCTCCCACACCCTGAATTCAACAGCCGGCACCCCCCCACCCCCAATTTCATGAGCATTCATGGCCAGCCATACAATTTCCATACCCAGATGTGGCCCTTGGGCAAAAAAGTTTGCCCACCCCGTTCTAGATCCTCTCCTTGTATAAGGGACAGATTAACATTAAAGCACAGCTTAAAAAAAAAAAGGCAACTCAAAATATTAAGGTCCAATGTTTCTATAAGTTATTTTTCCTCATACAGTGATTTAAAAAATACTTATGAATTTAAGCTACAGTGCAACAAGCCATGTTTTGTAATTTTTATAATACTAAGCCATGTGTGAGTGAGCCATTAGTGCATAGGGCCAAAGTCCTTGTCAAATATAATACACCCAAGATACACAGTAATGGTCTAGGAATGCACACCCTGATGTGGCTGTTTTTTAAACTGAGACTACAAGGCAAGCGTGCAGTTGCTGCTCCATCTGGTCATATTATGCAGTTTTTTTTAACTGTAGGCAATTAAGGTATTCAAGCATTGTCAGGTGATCAGAAAGTACATGCTAACTCAGCCTGAAAGATATCACCGGTTGCATAAATAAGATGCCACCATGGGTGTGTTATTTAGAGCACACCTTCGGTCATTAGTGCTGCATGAAAAAATGTTCTATTTAGAGATGATTCAGACATGTGATGTATTCTATTTTCTTCTCCATTTTTCTTCAGTCATCTTTATCAAAAATATTTGAAGGCAGCCATCACTGTGATATTTAAGTTCCTGAAGCAAGTCACAGTCCCTTTATAAGTAATATCAAATTCCTCCACAACAACTAACTGTGCTGCCAAGAAGAGGATTATGACTGGGGATTCTATAAATCAGTTTGCCATGGAAAAACAAGGGATTTGTGTTTTTACAGAGAATGTGTGGTTTTTATATTTTGTGAAAAAATAAAAATATTAGGGATGCCAATAATCTCAGTTAATGCATGCGAGCAACGCAAAACAAATTAACTAGATTAAAAAATAGTCACGATTAATCGCACTGCTAAACAATAGAATAATTTAAATTTATATAAATATTTTGATTTTTTTCTACATTTTCAAATATATTGATTTCAATTACAACACAGAATACAATGTGTACAGTGCCCATTTTATATTATTTTATTACAAACATCTGCACTGTTAAAAAAAAAGATAAAAAATAATATTTTTAAAAATCACCCCTAAAGACCATATCACTGAGTTTGGTGAGGTCAAATTTCATGTTGATGGTAATATGCTGTTCTGTAGATTATGTTTGAAGGCAGGCAACTGTAGAACATATGGAAAGCACTAAACTGAATGAAAACTAACAAAAACAAGGAGGCTAAAACAGCATGGCCGACAACAGCAAAAAACAATGCACTGTGTGTGGTTCATTCTATTAATTTTATTATAACGACTGATGGCACTGGGAGGCTTCAAACTTCCTTAAAATTGTAAATATATCAATAAAACATGTTCAACTGATATCTATCTATCTATATACATAGATATAGATATATATATTGTGACTAAGGAAACTAAAATTCAGCGTTTCATTTTAATTGTGGAAAAACATGGATTTTTATGCTTTAACAGAGGAATTGGGGGGGGGGAGGGGTTAAATCACAAAAAACTAGGATCCCTGATTATGACTTAAGGTGATAGACATACATATTAACACTCAGACTACAATAATTTGTTCTCATAAAAATGTCCTTAATAGTAAGAAAATGGGAAATATGATGCATTAGTAGAAATGTTGCTATTTAGAGTTTAGATTTCCCAGGAGACATCAGCAGATCTTCAAGTGCACTGCAAGGGACAAGACCAAAAATATTACCAACAATCAAGACAAAACATGCTTAATATCATATCACAAGCTGTTTAAAATGTTTTAGTATTTCATTGATATACACTTGTGAAAAATTAAAATGAAAAAGCCTTTATTTATTTTTTTTACTATATATAAGGGCTGTCAAGCGATTAAAAAAATTAATCATGACTAATTGCACTGTTAAACAATCATAGAATACCATTTATTTAAATATTTTTGGATGTTTTCTACATTTTCAAATATACTGATTTCAATTACAACAGAATACAAAGTATACAGGACCCACTTTATATTTTTAATTACAAGTATTTGTACTGTAAAAAACAAAAGAAATAGTATTTTTCAATTCACCTCATACAAGTACTGTAGTGCAATCTCTTTATCATGAAAGTTGAACTTACAAATGTAGAATTATATACAAAAAAATGCACTCAAAAACAAATTAAGGTAAAACTTCAGCGCCTACGGGTCCACTCAGTCCTACTTCTTGTTCAGCCAATCGCTAAAACAAGTTTGTTTACCTTTGCAGGAGATAATGTTGCCCGCTTCTTGTTTACAATGTCACCTGAAAGTGAGAACAGGCATTCTCATGGCGCTGTTGTAGCCGCTGTCGCAAGATATGAATCTTCAGCGCATCTGGCACATAAATACGTCCCTTCATGCTTCAACCACCATTCCAGAGGACATGCGTTCATGCCAATGACAAGTTCTGCTCGATTACAATCCAAGCAATGTGGATTGACGCATGTTCGTTTTCATTATCTGAGTCAGATGCCACCAGCAAAAGGTTGATTTTCTTTTTGGTGATTTGGGTTTTGTAGTTTCCACATCAGAGTGTTGCTCTTTTCAGACTTCTGAAAGCATTCTCCATACCTCATCCCTCAGATTTTGGAAGGCACTTCAGATTATTAAACCTTGGCTTGAACGCTGTAGTTATCTTTAGAAAACTCACATTGATACCTTCTTTGCGTTTTGTCAAATCTGCAGTGAAAATGTCCTTAAAATGAGCAACATGTGCTGGATCATCATCCAAGACTGCTATAACATGAAATACATGGCAGAATGCAGGTAAAACAGAGCACGGGACATACAATTCTCCTCCAAGGAGTTCAGTCACAAATTTAATTAACACATCATTTTTTTAACGAGCGTCATAAGCATGTTCTCTGGAATGGTGACCGAAAAATGAACAGGCATACGAATGTTTAGCATATCTGGCATGTAAATACTTTACAATGCCGGTTACAAGAGTGCCATATAAATGGTGTTTTCACTTTCTGGTGACATTGTAAAGAAGAAGCAAGCAGCAGTATCTCCGTAAATGTAAACAAATTTATTTGTCTTAGTGATTGGCTGAACAAGAAGTAAGACTAAGTGGACTTGTAGGCTCTGAAGTTTTACATTATTTTGTTTTTGAATGCAGTTATGTAACAACAACATCTACATTTGTAAATTGCACTTTCACGACAAAGACTGCACTACAGTACTTGTATGAGGTGAATTGAAAAATATTATTTCTTTTATCATTTTTACAGTGTAAATATTTGTAATGAAAAATATATATTTGTATTTCAATTACACCACAGAATACAATATATATGAAATTGTAGAAAAACATCCAAAATATTTAATAAATTTCAATTGGTATTCTAATTTAATTTTTTCGAGTTAATCGTGTGAGTTAAAGGTGATTAATCGACAGCCCTAATATATATACACACACACACTTTTCTGTCCCCATTCTACTTTTTAAACGTCAGAATAAACCTGTTTAATAGAAGAAAGTTCAAAATAGTTTAGCCACAACCAAAACACTTAAAATCTGAAGCCATACAATAGCCATAACACACACCAGGAAAGCTCCAGAACAGAAAAGGAACACAGATGAAGACAACCAAGGAAAGGAGGTAGTGGCCCAAATCAAGAAAGACAATCAATCCTATGGGTGATGGAAGGAGAACAAGGAGGAATAGGAGTAAAGGTGGAATGGGGTATAAAATAGAAAGAAAAAAAGTTATTTCAATAACAAAAGTAGGAATCTTACTAGCAGAGTCCTGGCTTAGGTGGTTGTACTTGGTACCTACAATAAAAGAATTACATTCTTGTGCAAACTGTCAAGCCTAAAAAAGCAAATATACTGATGAATGCAAGTAATCAAGCATCGGTGGGGGGAGGGGTAGCTCTACAAAGTAAGTGGCCAATCCCTATAAATCCTGAAGAGATCTAAGACACAGGTGCTTCCAAGAAGATCTAGAGGAAAGTGATGATGACTTCATGATACAAGTACTTACAGCCTTAGCTAGATGTATCAGGTATCATGCAAATCTAAACAAAAAAAAGTGTGTAAATAAATCCATCATTTTGATTTATATTAATTGATGCTTGCTGTTAGAGGGTACAGAAGAGAAGAGGCTTTCATCAACATCCTCACCACCCTATGCTGGAAACATGGGGGACACTGCACTGAAACAGAGAAATGGTGGATAGATACAGGGGGAGCTACCCTCTGCCCCAGAATGTTAAACTGAGTGGTGGTAACAAAGGTAAAATAACCAATTAAATCTTCTAAAGCATCCCTGTTATGAAACGATCCAATACTTATGGCACAGGTCTTTGACAGGGTGCATTATGGGGATTTTGAGTTGGCATTTGTCAGACAGGCAAGTGGAATTTCCATATTGGAACAGACCCATGATCCATTCTGAGCTAAGATGGGAGATCAGTCTCCTGTACTTATTTTATCCTTGGTCTCTGTCAAGATTGGTAACAAGGATTCCACTTGTGGTGGGACACGTGGAAAGCAGATGAAATGACTATCTTTATGTTACATAGGCCACCAAAACCAGTGACAAAGATTTTCTTATTACTAATAAGGGTGTGACCAAACAGCTGAAGACATTAAAGAACTTAAAAGGAAAGTGGCAAGATTCACTCACTCACATGACCACACTGTACAAAGTCTAGGAGGTGAAAAGTTAATACCAGACAAGTGAAACTTCAAGTTTCCTTATGAAGTCATTATCAATTATCTTTTAGAAAAGTCTATAGTTTGTTTCATCTTAATACTGACTGTAGCCAATTTCTGAATAATACAAGGAAGACCAAAATCTGCAGTTAGACCAGTGGAACAGAAGGGAATTTAGCTCAAGCAGCATAAATTTTGATGACACTGCTTTGGATTATTGTAACCAAGGCCAATGAAGCAAGAGGAAGAGCATTCTTAAGTATCTGGAGATAAAAATAGAAACACAGTTCTATATTGCTCCTAGCTTTTTCCCAGGAGCCACTATTCTTGTGAGATTTAAACACAACTACATGAAGAAAAATCTTTAGGTAGAAGAGGACTTTGTCTTTCCACACAACTGTTGGCAGAAAGAGGCAGTTTGATCATTTACTTTGGAATTCTTCCCTGTACGTGGATAGGGACACAGAGAAGCAATACAGAATGATTATTTCCTTATTTCGGAACCAATTCTGTATTATGCAACACTTATCACTAGGCTTTCCGATAAAAGCAAGCAATCATTCTGAAGCATTACAGTACACACATATAAATAGTTAAGCAGGGGTTCTCAAACTGGGGGTCGTGGGGTTATTATGTGGGGGGTTGCGTGCTGTCAGCCTCCACCCCAAACCCTGCTTCACCTCCAGCATTTATAACAGTGTTAAATATTTTTTTAAGTGTTTTTAATTTATGGGGGGGGGGGGGGTCGCACTCAGAGGCTAGCTGGGTGAAAGGGGTCACCAGTACAAAAGTTTGAGAACCACTGGGTTAAAGGATTTTCCTCCTTTGCTCAAATGTTAAGCTAACAATTATATTTGGAAAAAATAATTTTAAATGGACACACTAGTATAATATTTATAAATACAACTAATTACAAATCGTAAATGAAGGAATGATTAAGCAGCAGCAGACTATTCTAAAATGCAAGGCAATTGGAAGACACACTAAGTAACTTGGAATGGTTTTGGCCGCTTCACATTACATTCTTGCAAGTAAAAATTAGTAAATTTACTAAGTTAAACTTTGAACTTTCTACCCTTCCAACACACTACGCTGACAGTATGAATATAAAGAGCAAAGGTGGCTAGATGTAGAGTTCAATTATGAGAAAACCCACACTACTGACTAGTTCTGTCCACTCCTCAGCAAGTTCCTAGGCTACTCTGCCACAGTCCTACTACATTTCAGACAAGTCAAACCTGTATTCCACTGAATATATATCTCCAGCTTTTATTTCTTTGCTAGATGTGTGGTCCTTCTCTCTCTTCTGTCCCAGTAAAGCCAATACAGACTTTTCTCTCAAAATCTGTTTTGGTTTAGCACCCCACTGCACTGATCTTTGGAGCGGAAGTTTGTGTATGCACATTCTCGCTTCTGTTACTTGTGTGCAACATTTTAAAAATATACTAGACTGCAAAAGAAAATGCTGATTGAAGGAATCTCAGTATGAATAAAGTTCTTCAGTTGCACAAAGACACAGAAGAACAAAATGACAAAATCTGCATACCTATTTTTAAGACCACAACTTTTCTACTTGGCTGAAAAATAGTTTCCATTAGCTTCTTAGAGCAATTTTTATAGTTGTCTAAATATATATTTATTACATTAGTTATAGCATGTTCATCCTCAAAAGAACCAATCATCAGTCTTCAGGGGGGTTTATTTTGTGAACTCTCAGCTTGGAACAGAGCCAAAATTACGAATGTGATATTCCACTGCTATAAACAGCACTAAAATGTTACCAAGAAAAAGGGTCAGCCGTTAAGCAATAAGGTTTCAGTTTCATTTACTTGTTCTCCTGTGCAAGAAAACAAATACATGAAACTGAAATATGGAAAGGCAACTGGACTTGATGGCGGGTCTAATTATTATTCCTTTGGGACAGGAATATAGAAGTGGCTGCTTGTCTTCTTTAACTCTTGCATGGAGACAACGTAGATACCCAGGCTGTGGAGCAGACAAGTGGCTGCACTACTCAAATCACATAAAAGAGCTCTGCAAAGAGCTACCACCCAATATCCATACATTGCTCAACCTACAAGCCATATGAGAGGATTATAATTAGTAGAATATCACCAATAGTGGAAGGGTAGCTGACTGATGACCAAGCTGGTTTCTGCTTAGGATATTCATGCTATGGCAAAGTTGCAAACCTAACTCAAGACATCTAAAATGGTTTAGAATCTTGTTCATCTGTCAGCTGCTGATGAAACTGTGAACCCTAGTGCACAATTGGCAAGAACTCTGAGAAATAGCAAGATGGTCCAGGTCATCTCCTCCCTGCTTGAGGACAGACTTTTTTTTGTTGAGGTGGATGGTCAAAAAAGTCAACAGCACGCTCACCAGAATGGATTGCCCCATGATTCTATCAGCCTTGCTGTGTAATGTTCACACAGACATGCGAAGATTCATTTATGCAGATCTTTGTATCATCACCCAATCAGAAAGATTTGAGGACATTGAGCGCATTCTAATTGTCTCTCTGAGTATACCTGGAAAATATTACAACACATGGTTCCTGAATGCCAATCTTAGCAAGCCCCAAGTGTGCACCTTTCACATGGAAAAACCCTCAGGCCATGCAAAAACTTCAGATATCATGGGATGGAACAATCCTTGAGCATTATGAGTATCTGGTGTACCTTGGGGTCACATCAGACTGAATGCTGCCACTCAAAGAGCATCAAGAAGTTAAAAGAAAAAGGGAATTCCAGGAGTTGTGTACTGCATAAACTAGCTAATAAAAAAGGGGAGCTGACCCCCCATAAAGTCTGAGCAACCAGTTTCCCCCTGTGTTACTCAACTGCAGAGTACTGCGCCCCAGTATAATCATGCTCCAGCCACACATACAAAATTGATACTGAACTCAATCGATCCTGTAGGATCATCACAGGGACTTTGAAAGACTCCCACACAGTTGCTATGCTGCCTCGAGGGAACTGCATCACCATCAGTGAGGCAGGATGCCTTCAGTCAATAGGAGAAACAAAAACAAGTGCATGATCTAAGACATCCATTGTATGGACACATTCTACCACCCAAGAGGCTGAAATCCAGAAAGATCTTTGCCTCTGAAAATCTCTTACCACCAAATACTACTGTGGTAAGTTACAGCGTAACAAATTGAAGGGGAATATTGATCATCTTTGAGAACCTGGTTCCTTTAGAACTTCCCCACCTCCCCCCAGGTACTGACATTGTACGAACATACTGGTGTACTCTAAACTGAGACAAAGCTGGGGTGGCAAAGATTGGTCATAATATGACCAAGTAGAAGCTGAGGAATGGCCCCAAATGTGAATGTGTACAGCCTTGGCAAACAGTTCAACATTACCTGACGCACTGCCCCCTGTCAACATCCTGTCCTCCTGAAGATAAGCTTTTGAAATAAGTGACACCATCGGGTCAAACATAAGAATGGCCATACTGGATCAGACCAAAGATCCATCCAGCCCAGTATTCCATCTTCCGACAGTGGCCAATGACAGGTGCCCCAGAGGGAGTGAACCTAACAGGTAATAATCAAGTGATCTCTCTCCTGCCATCCATCTCCACCCTCTGACAAACGCTAGGGACACCATTCCTTACCCATCCTGGCTAACATCCATTAATGGACTTAGCCTCCATGAATTTATCTAGTTCTCCTTTAAACCCTGTTATAGTCCTAGCCTTCAGAACCTCCTTAGGCAACGAGTTCCACAGGTTGACTGTGCGCTGTGTGAAGAAGAACTTCCTTTTATTTGTTTTAAACCTGCTGCCCATTAATTTCATTTGGTGGCCCATAGTCCTTATATTATGGGGACAAGTAAATAACTTTTCCTTATTCATTTTCTCCACACCACTCATAATTACCTCCATCTTATCCCCCGAGTCTCCTCTTTTCCAAGCTGAAAAGTCCTAGTCTCTTTACTCTCTCCTCATATGGGACTCGTTCCAAACCCCTAATCATTTTAGTTGCCCTTCTCTGAACCTTTTCTAATGCCAGTATATCTTTTTTGAGATGAGGAGACCACATCTGTATGCAGTATTCAAGATGTGGGAGTACCATGGATTTATATAAGGGCAATAAGATTATTCTCCGTCTTATTCTCTATCCCTTTTTGAATGATTCCTAACATCCTGTTTGCTTTTTTGACTGCTGCTGCACACTTCATGGATATCTTCAGAGAACTATCCACAAT
The DNA here is from genome assembly GCF_013100865.1 of Trachemys scripta elegans. NCBI lineage: Eukaryota > Metazoa > Chordata > Testudines > Emydidae > Trachemys > Trachemys scripta. The sequence goes on from NC_048298.1 coordinate 116,513,596, forward strand.
GACTCCAAGATCTCTTTCCTGATTAGTTATAGCTAAATTAGCCCCCATCATATTGTATGCATAGTTGGGGTTATTTTTCCAATGAGCATTACTTTACATTTATCCACATTAAATTTCATTTGCCATTTTGTTGCCCAATCACTTAGTTTTGTGAGATCTTTTCGAAGTTCTTCACAGTCTGCTTTGGTCTTATCTATCTTGAGCAGTTTAGTATCGTCTCCAAACTTTGCCACTTCACTGTTTACCCCTTTCTCCAGAACATTTATGAATAAGTTGAATAGGACTGGTCCTAGGACTGACCCTTGGGGAACACCACTAGTTACCCCTCTCCATTCTGAAAATTTACCATTTATTCCTACCCTTTGTTCTCTGCCTTTTAACCAGTTCTCAATCCATGAAAGGATCTTCCCTCTTATCCCATGACAACTTAATTTATGTAAGAGCCTTTGGTGAGGGACCTTGTCAAAGGCTTTCTGGAAATCTAAGTACACTATGTCCACTGGATCCCCCTTGTCCACATGTTTGTTGACCCCTTCAAAGAACTCTAATAGATTAGTAAGGCATGATTTCACTTTACAGAAACCATGTTGACTTTGCCCAACAATTTACGTTCTTCTATGTGTCTGACAATTTTATTCTATTTTTTTCAACTAATTTGCCCACTCTGTAATTGCTGGGATCACCTCTAGAGCCCTTTTTAAATATTGGCGTTGCATTAGCTATCTTCCAGTCATTAGGTACAGAAGCTGATTTAAAGGACAGGTTACAAGCCATAATTAATAGTTCTGCAATTTCACATTTGAGTTCTATCAGAACTCTTGGGTGAATGCCATCTGGTCCCGGTGACTTGTTACTGTTAAGTTTGTCAATTAATTCCAAAACCTCCTCTAATGACACTTCAATCTGGGACAATTCCTCAGATTTGTCACCTACAAAGGACGGCTCAGGTTTGGGAATCTCCCTAACATCCTCAGCCATGAAGACTGAAGCAAAGAATTAATTTAGTTTCTCCGCAATGACTTTATCGTCTTTAAGTGCTCCTTTTGTATCTCAATCCCACTGGTTAAAGACAACAGAGGGTCCTGTGGCACCTTTGAGACTAACAGAAGTATTGGGAGCATAAGCTTTCATGGGTAAGAACCTCACTTCTTCAGATGCAAGGCTTCTTGCATCAAAGGTGCCACAGGACCCTCTGTTGCTTTTTACAGATTCAGACTAACACTGCTACCCCTCTGATACTTGAATCCCACTGGTTGTTTAGCAGGCTTCCTGCTTCAGATGTACTTAAAAAAAATTTGTTATTACCTTTTGAGTTTTTGGCTAGCTGTTCTTCAAACTCCTTTTTGGCTTTTCTTATTACATTTTTACACTTAATTTGGCAGTGTTTATGCTCCTTTCTATTTACCTCACTAGGATCTGACTTCCACTTTTTAAAAGATTCCTTTTTATCTCTCGCTGCTTCTTTTACATAGTTGTTAAGCCAGGGTGGCTCTTTTTTAGTTCTTTTACTGTGTTTTTTAATTTGGGGTATACATTTAAGTTGGGCCTCTATTATGGTGAAGAATGTCCATGCAGCGTGCAGGGATTTCACTCTAGTCACTGTATCTTAATTTCTGTTTAACTAACCTCCTCATTTTTGCATAGTTTCCCTTTCTGAAATTAAATGTCACAGTGTTGGGCTGTTGAGGTGTTCTTCCCACCACAGGAATGTTAAATGTTATTACATTATGGTCACTATTTCCAAGCGGTCCTGTTATAGTTACCTCTTGGACCAGATCCTACGCTCCACTCAGGACTAAATCGAGAATTGCCTCTCCCCTTGAGGGTTCCTGTACTAGCTGCTCCAAGAAGCAGTCATTTAAAATATTGAGAAATTTTGTCTCTGCATTTCATCCTGAGGTGACATGTAACCAGTCAATATGGGTATAATTGAAATCCCCCAATTATTGAGTTCTTTATTTTGATAGTCTCTCTAATCTCCCTTAGCATTTCATAGTCACTATCACTGTCCTGGTCAGGTGGCTGATAATAGCTCTTGGGTGCAGTTTTGGAGCAACAAGCTATGATGATGATCGTGGGCAAGAACAAAAATATCCTCAAAAGAATATTTTTCTTAAGAGTCAACCCAAAAATAACAAAAGCAAAATAAGGAACTGTAACAATTTTCTTTTCCATTCTTAAAAACTTGAGAGCTGTTTCTTGCACAACTGACCAAAACATGTTGCACTGTACAAGGATTTAATGAAACGGAAAGGGTTCTTTTAAATCTTTAAAAATTGCCCATGTGTATCCCCCACTCCTAGAATAAGAATGCCATGTTGTTGCTTGTTGTGAGTGCACTTATCCCAGGAAGCAATAATCTAGAACCACCACTATAACTATGAATTAACTGTTCTTTAAGCAAAAACTAACTTTGAAATTGCCTGCACGTCCACTATAGTTATTTTCAACAAGTATAGCTGTTATACATTAATCTTACATTTACAGCTGACACTATCTGATACAATGCATGTTTGTCAAATGTATTCCCTTCTTGTGTAATTTAAAATGATTTCAGTCGAATTAAGATCCATTACTACAAAGCAGTCAGCTTTTACAGAGATTTATTCTTGCATCTGTTTCCTTGGGGAGTGTCACTAAAATTAAGTAAGAAATTTCCACACATTAACGACATTGGGAAACTACGATTCGAAAATGTGTATCATAAATGCTGTAATATAGTCAGGCTGCAACTAGCAACCACAGAGGCAGAGAGTGTTAAAACAAATCTCCAGCAAATTCCTGAGGCTAGATTAAGTATATTCTAGAAGCATAAGCTTCAGTAAGATTAGCTGGCCCCAGACAAATGATTCGTCATACCTACGAGCAAAGGCCACCTAACTAACTCAACTGGCAAAGTAATGGATTTTTTGAATCCAGAATTAGGAAAGAGCCTAGGTAAGCTCAATTAGCAACTTAGTTTTAATTACGTCAAATAGGGACGATTCCCCTTTTGATAAGTGGATGGGTGATAAGCAGTACTGAGCCAAAACACAGACACCTTTCGGTATCAGTCTAACCGGCAGTTTATTTTCAAGTGTACTGAAACTGAAAGCGTGTGAAGGGAGATATACTTGGCAAATGGTGGCGTTCGCTACATCCTGCCTGCCGCTCACCGATGGAGGAGGGGGTCTTGGGCTCTGGCTGATAAGCGGCCTCCTCCCTACCCGCCCTGCGCGGCTCCCAGGCGCTAGCACTCACTCACCCCCCCACGCCCCGAGCCGGCAGGGCAGCCGTAGCCAGCGGGAGGCTTTGCACAGAACAAGCCTCGCAGGCCGGGGCCTTTCCCAACCGGGCCCCGCCTTTATTAAAGCCCCGCACGCAGCAGGGACTGAGCCACGCGCACCGGATGGGCCTTTTAAACGCGACGCCTGGAAGACGGTCGGGGGGGGGGGGGGGGGGGCAAAAAAAACCCTCTGCCAAGAAATGAGCATATGGGGGCGGGGAGCTGGGGGCCCATTGGGGGAGGATTGGGGGGATCGGAGCGGATCCGGGCGCTGATTGTGGGGGGAGGAGCTGGGGCGCCAGGCACTGATGGGGAGGGGCCGGGAAGGGGTCAGCGCTGCACCCACCTGGCCGGGCTCCCTGGCAAGCGGGACTCAGCCCCAGGCCCGGTACCGGGGGGTTCCCCGCGCCCCCCATGGCCGCCCAGCCTCGGGCCGGGCCCCTCCCTAACCACCCCCGCGGGGCCCCGCTAATCCCCCGGCCGATACCTGCAGCGTCACCTCCTCGGGGCTCCAGTGGGGCCGCAGACGACGCAGCAGCTGCAGGGCTCCGTCGCGGCAGCCGGGCCCATCCACGTCGCTCAGGGTGATGTCCAGCTTGGGCACCTCGGGGGAGCCGGGCGGGACGTGGATGTAGTTGGCCATGGCGGGCGGGCGGCGCTGGGCTCCGGCGGCGGCGGCTCGTGACTCTGAGCGGCGAAACCTGCGGCTGGCGCTGGGCTGGTGCTGCTGGTGCTGGGGGAAATTTCCACTTCGGTCCCGATACAGCGGCTGCGGCTCCGCCTCCCCCGGCTCCGTCTGCGGCGCGGGGCAGCCTGGGAAAGTGGTGGGCGGGGTCGGCTCCCCGGACTGCAGCGGCCTCCTGCCCCGCCCGCGCCACCGCCCCCTCCCCACCATCCAGCCCATTGCCGCCCGCAGCGCCTCCCGCCCGACACGGCCACCCAGAGCCATCGCCCGGCGGCTCCCCCCATCTCCATGTCTGCATCTTTCCTTCCCCACTCCCCCCTCATCCCCCCCATCTCCATGTCTGCCTCTTTCCTTCCCCACTCCCCCTCATCCCCCCCATCTCCATGTCTGCATCTTTCCTTCCCCACTCCCCCTCATCCCCCCCATCTCCATGTCTGCCTCTTTCCTTCCCC